>NW_010515745.1:0-5067 GCF_000687285.1 Phaethon lepturus
ATTCTGATCTCTTGCCTTCCTTTCCCAATTGTCCTCCAGCGAGACAAGAGCCTGTGAGCGCGATGTCTCCTGTAGCTGGAGTGAAAAGGCTTCGTCCATAGACTCCCCTTGATTGGGTGGCCTGTAGTAGACACTAACCACAAGGTTCCCTTTGTTGCCTCGGTCCCTGATTCTTAGCCATAAGCTTTTGACCTGCTCATGGCCATTCCTCAGAGACAGCTCTTTGCACTCTATCCATTTCTCGATGTAGAGGGCAACACCTCCGCCCTTCCATCCTCACCTGTCCCTTCTGAACGGCCTGTAGCCATCAGTAGTGACAATCTAGTCGTGGGATTTGTCCCACCAAGTTTCAGGAATGGCGACCAGGTCATAGCTTTATTGAGACATAGTGGATTCCTACATTATGCAATCTTTAAAGTAAGAAAGATGAACACCTACTAAAAGATGTGCATATCACGGCTGTAATATATAGGCAGGAATTATAATCCTAATTATCTGATCAGACTTGACTATCAGTGTCTGAGGACATATCCTTTCCCATATGACAGGACTCCAAAGAGTCGTGTCTGACTTGCAAGTGTGAGGGCAGGATTTCCATTCTTGTGCTGGTGTCAGCTGGTGCCAGTTTTGCAAAGAAGGATAAGCATCCTGCTGGGCACCAAGCTGAATGTAAGCCAGCAATGTGCCCTCATGGCAAAGGCAGCCAACAGCGTCCTAGGCTGCACCTGGCAAGACCTTGCCAGCTGGTTGAGGAGACTTCCTCTGCTCAGCACTGGTGAAGCCACATCTGGAGTACTGGATCCAGTGCTGGATTCCCCAGGACAAGAAAGACATGGACTTAGTGGAGTGAGTCTAGTGAAGGGCCTCCGAGATGCTGAAGGGATTGGAGCATCTGTCATAGGAGCGGCCAAGAGCTGGGGTTGGTCAGCCTGGAGAAGGCTGTCTACAAATACGTCTACAAATATGTGGTGAGAGGGTAAAGAAGATGGAGCCAGGGTCTCCTCAGTGGTGTCCAGTGACAAGAGACAATGGACACAAACTGAAAAATGTGAAATTCCATTTGAACATAGGAAAACACATGGGTTTTCTTTTGAGAGAGGTTGAACATGGGACAGATTGTGTCCAGAGAGACACCATCTGTGGAGATACTCAAACCTGACTGGACATGGTCCTGGGCAACCCGCTTTAGCTGACCCGGCTTCAGCAGGGGGAGATTGGATTAGATGATCACAGAGGCTGGAAGGAACCTCTTGAGATCTCGAGTGGTCCCATTCAACTTCAACAGTTCTGTGATTCTGTGAGAACAGGCCATCGTGGATTGGAAACACCCCACAGCAGCTTCTTAATGAACTCATCATTGCTGAATGCAGCACAGCCAGTAGCAGGGAAATCCATTGGACAAACTGAGCTGTGACAATATTAAATCAAACAATGAATTTAGTCAGGTGAAATGTGTCAAAGAAGGGCTAACTAGCTCATCAGGGAAATGAAGCAGTTGGTATATAAAGGGATTTCTCAGTTTGCAGAGGCAAGTGCAAACTTGTTCTGGGGAATAGAGTGATTTCTGAATCAAGCAGCTGTATGATGTGTATCCACTGAATTCCTTCTCTACCCAATTTGCCTGACTTTGTGTATAACTGTTGAACTCAAGGAAGCAATTTCACATCTTCTTAGTTTAACTGGAAGAGGGACTAAGAAATTATTGAGTGGTTTGCTGAGTGGAGTGCTCTGATGAGATAAGCTACTTTCAGTGGCTTTATTGATTTGTCAGTTTGTAAAGTTGGCACAGCATAGCACAACTGGGAAATACACCACAAGCTGGCAGCTCAGCATAGCATCCTAGCATGGCAAACCCAGCCCGGCATGATACAATTGGTGCAACACCACAAAGCGCAGGCAGCGTAATGCAGGCAGTACCGCTGGAGGACCTGGCACAGCGCAGAACACCAGCACAGCGCAGCATGATACAGCTGGTTCCACACGGCACAACAGGAACAGCATGGAGCAGCACTGCATGGCTTTTGTGACACAAATAATTCCTATTTGAACTTTTCACCAACTGAACCTGATGTACGCAGCAGCTAAGATGATTGCCCCTTTCTCCAGGCTAATGCCTGAAGTTCCAATCACCAGAGAAACAGGGAAGAAAGACGCATCGGGGTTTTTCCCCTTAAGATGCCATGAGATTTTGGAAGGCCGTAAGACAAACTGGGGAATGACAAGGGTTCTGTTCAGCACCAGTGAGGTTTCTGCTGATCCATGTATTTGGATCCAGCTGGTGGGTTTGGATTTCTGGAATCTCTTCTCATGCCGTATCAAGTCCTGCTCACATAGTCCTCTCTTCAGCTTACACCAAGATGTGCAATTCTAATTACAAGGCATCACAGGGGTTCATCTGTGCTGGGGAAACCTTAACAAAACAGGAGAAACTGAGTATAAAGAATTGAATGTGGCAGATTGGAAACTGCGCCGGAGCTTTCCAAGCCTGCTCCTTTCCTCCCAGCAAGTATTACCAGCTGGCAAAGAGGAAAAAAATATAGCTTTGGGACCTGCAGTGAAAAAAGCTTATCATTCCCAGAGGGAAATTTAGCTGTTTGGGGGATTCTTGCAGCAGCTTTGCATCTTCACAGTCACCATCGGGAAAGGGCTGCAGGGGGTGCTATCCCACCCCCCTTTACACCTCAGCAGCCCCTTTGGCTTGCTGCTTCAGGAGGGGGGACCAGAACAGGCGCTCCTGCTTGGTCCCAGCTTCTCATGATGCACATGTAACTTCTCGTGTTTGCTGGTTACTTCTCCACTTGCTGTTGCCTTTTCACACCACAGCTCAGGCATACACCTCTCATGGACTGCAAAGGTTCAGCCAGGAGCAAGTGGCCCGGTCAGTCCTGCTGGAGGAAGTTCGATCAGGAGCCCCGCAGTTTCTTCTAGTCTGGTATGCTTCCCGTCCCCCGTAGCACAAGGGGACCACTCCATCCCAGACTGCAGTGAGGTGACTCACAAGGGAGGAGACCGGTGTTTGTGGAAGGCATTTTCCAGGAAGTTAGCCAGCTTTTCACAGTCATCCTAAAACAGAAGAAAAAACACACCAACAGATCAATTTGGCTTGGCTACCTTGGACATCTCCTTCCTTACAAGATTCCATCCCAAGCCACCGATTTCACATTTGAGTTTTGATATGGGAAGAAAACAACTCACAAGCACATCTGGAACATACTACTGATAATTATCATATTTACTGAGTAATGCCAAATAACGAATCAAGAATGGAGCCTTTTTGTGTCAGGTGCAATATAAAGGCAAAATAGCAAACCGTTCTTTGGAGCTTCCAATCTGAAGGAACAGAACAGGTCCAACTTCTTTTGTTTAGTTTAATTTCAACTTAATTAACTGACCATTGGATCTAAAGTTATTTTTTATGGCCATCTGTTTAGTAATATCCTCATTGCTAACAAAAATAAAACTTAATGTCACTTTTTGTTGGTCTGGCAACTATTTTGTACAGAGATCTATTTTCTGACATGTTCAGGAGTAGGTTGTTTCTGACATAATTAGAATGTTTATTCCTTAAGAAAGAAATTACTGAAATACACAATGATATGTAAAGGATGGAACACCCCCCCGGCACCTTGCATCATAGAGGGTTCTGGAATTGACAGAAACAAGCTCAAAATTCTCACTCAAATTAAAAATGCAAAATCAGTTGTTTTCTTGCTCCTTAGAGGTACCCCTTTGTCACTACTGCTGCTAAATTACTAATTTTCTTTTAAGAAAAACCTCTTGACTTTGAAGACAAGGTTTGTAAGGCATAGGTGGTAGTATCTTCTGTTAGACCAACCGCTATAGTTGGAAAACCAGACGAGCATTTGAGTACACAAGTCCTTCACGTCAGAAAAAAGCAGCATACTTCCAAGCTAAATACAGGCTCAGGATATTTGCTGAGTTTAACAAGATGTAAATTAGTTATATCATCTGAGAGAAAAGGTAGTTGGTACCTGTGAAGTAGAAAAGACGTTAGAGAAGGGAAAATGTGTTAAAAGGAGGTTATCTCCTAGGAGAAAGAAAGAGAAAGAAAATTTACAGTCTGTGGAACACAGACCTGTGTGAGGTTTGTTCTATACTACTAAGTTGCCCCAAAAGCCACCTATTTTCCAGAGCACAGGAGAAAGCACCACTGTGTG
Organism: Phaethon lepturus; assembly: GCF_000687285.1. Classification (NCBI taxonomy): domain Eukaryota; kingdom Metazoa; phylum Chordata; class Aves; order Phaethontiformes; family Phaethontidae; genus Phaethon; species Phaethon lepturus. Next base: position 4,179 of record NW_010515745.1, read on the forward strand.
TCAGTGCCGACTGCAGAGTCACCATGCTCAGATGAAGAAGAAAGACTAAATGTACTTTTTTCCAGGTGTACTCACCTAATTTTTTTCACTCAGTGAAGCTGACCCCTTCCTTGTCTAATGTCAGCATCCACAACGAGGAATTCTCCAAAACTTTGCCTACAGCCCCAGAATTCCTAACTTGTACAACATAACATTAAATATATTTTTAATTCTCTCCATGCTGCTTTTCCTGAAGGCTATGCAGTTGCAAGGTTGATGTAATTAACCCTGCTATCAGGGAAAGGAAAGGAAGTCAGGCAAAAATGCCAGGAGGCCTGCATGGATGAACAAGGAGCTCCTGCACAAACTCAAACACAAAAAGGAAGCTTACAGAGGGTAGAAGCAAGGACGGGTAGCCTGGGAGGAATACAGAGAAATTGTCCGAGCAGCCAGGGATCAGGTTAGGAAAGCTAAGCCCTCATAGAATTAAAGCTGGCCAGGGACGTCAAGGGCAACAGGAAAAGCTTCTATAGGTACATCAGTGATAGAAGGGAGACGAGGGAAAATGTGGGCCCTCTCTGGAAGGAAATGGCAGACCTGCTTACATGGGATATGGAGAAGGCTGAGGTACTCAATGGCTTTTTTGCCTCAGTCTTTTTTACCCTCGGCTTTTATGGGCAATTCCCAAAGCCACACTGCCCAAGCCGCACAAGGCAAAGGCAGGGACTGGGAGAATGAAGAAGCACCCACTGTAGGAGATCAGGTTCAAGACCATCTAAGGAACCTGAAGGTGCACAGGTCCCTGGGACCTGATGAGATGCAGCCATGGGTCCTGAGGAAACTGGTGGATGAAGTTGCTAAGCTGCTATCCATCACGTCTGAGAAGTCGTGGCAGTCCAGTGAAGTATCC
>NW_010515746.1:0-701 GCF_000687285.1 Phaethon lepturus
AAATAAAGAGGCAAATGCATTTTCAAATTATGAGAGACTATGAGTCAAGTAAAAAACCAAACAAAGAACCAAAATGAAAGAAGACAGTTTACGGTTAAAATATAGAAAAAAACAAGTCTGCAAAGCACTGTTCCCTGCCTCTATTTTTTCCCCTCTCTTCTTTAAGGAATGGCAGAAGAGGTATTCCTCCTAGTCTTCAAACTCAGTTTCTCTTACTAAGCACAGTAACTTATTTTCTGTTACCACAGCATGCAAGGTTGTCACTTTCAGACTGTTACAAAAAGGTTCTTATGCCCACTTTTACATCCTGATCTTCTCCATAAAGGAACACTTTGGCATAACATCAGGAAAGTCTTATCGTAGGAGTGAAAATAACGTCTGCATGAATGTATAACACGCAGGTTGCAGACCACCGCTTTGTGAATCTTTTATTTTAAAGAGGGAAATTGCCACAGCTGACATCACAGCATTCTCTCTGAAGCATAAAAAAAATCTCATGGATTTTCTATAAATGCACCCGTGCTTTCACTTATTGTTTGCTTTGAGGACTTTTAAAGGCTACTTCCATTTGATTAAAACAGTTGATTGGAACACGTAGGAAACAGACAGGGTGGTCAGCATAAGACAATTCAAAGGACACCAGGGAAAAATTAAAAAAAAAAAAACAAACCCATAAAATTAACAAAAAGAGAATACATTAG
>NW_010515747.1:0-1845 GCF_000687285.1 Phaethon lepturus
TACGGCGCGTCAGCGCTAATTACGGGGCATCTGCGCCGGAGCGCGCGGTGCTCTGACCAAGCCGGAAGCTCTTAGGGACCAACTCTGTTCAGCGCCGAGAGGTAACGTCGGTGCGTGCTGCTCATCTCCTTTATGGATTCTTCCTTTCATCCTCTTCTTTGTTCTCCTCCTTTCTTTATTCCTGCCTTGCTTCACTTCTTCCTTCCTTGCTTTTTCTTTCTTTCTCTTCTTTGCTTTCTTTCTCTCCTTACCCTCCTTTTCCTGTACAGCAATAGCATCGGTGCATGATTGTAAACGCGTTTTTCATTTCTTCCTTTCTTTATCTTCCTTCTCTCTATTGCTGGCTTCCTGCCTGTTTGCTTTTCTTTCTCCCTCTTGTTCCCTTCTTCGTTATTTCTGTATCCCTTTACTCCTTCTCTTTTTTATCCCTGTCCTGCACTCCCCTTGTCTTCTTCTTCCCCTTACCAGTGCGTTTTGCATAGGACTAGATCACAGTTGCCATGGAGCACGGCCATGCCCTCACGCGAGAGCTCTTTCCTCTTCCTCACCGCTTTCCATCAAGCCACACACAGCCGCCCTGAGTACCAGGGATATTGAGGTCCTCAACTCCATGAACCATGCTGAGATAATGTCAGTGCATGCTGGTAATCTCCTCTATCGTTCCTTTGTTCATTCCTTCGAGGCTTCCTTCATTGCTTCCTTCCTTCCTTCTTTTCGCTTTCTCCTCTCTTTCTGCCCTGCTTCTGTTTTCCTTGCATAGATTCCTTCTTTCCTACTTCCTTTCTTGTTCCTCCCTTCTTCCTTTCTCTTCCTTTTCTCTTCTCTCTCTCCTCCTCCTTTTATTCTCTTCTTTTTTCTTTCCCTTATCTATCCTGCCCTAATCTCTCCTCCCATTCTGCTTCCATCCTTAGTTCTTTTCTTCTTCCGTTTACCAAAGCATTTTCCACATCACTACAGCACACATGAGGCATAGAAATGCCATTAGGCAAGAGTTCTCATTCCCCTCTCCTCCCCTGCCTTTCATGCCTCCGGATACAGAACAACCTTCCTGCTCTCCTCCAGTCTATGCAAGACAGACAGACTGCCCTTTAACCTCCCTTCACTTCACTTCTGGAAGAAAACCACACTCCTCAGCCTCCAGTCTATTCGAGGACCCAGCAAACAACAGAACAAGACAGCTGTATGGCAAAGAACAGCTCTTCTACAACACAACAAAATCCACCACCTTCTCAGACACAAACCCAAGCCCCAGGCACTTGGACATTTGATAAAACAGACTCCAAGGAGTCCAAACCATGCAAGGGAGTCTCTCATTTGGGAACTCAAACCCATCTCAGCTCTGCATGACAATCCTCCAAGAAGGCTGAAACAGCACGGGGCAACCACAGTTCCTGAGCACTCTTCATGTATCTTGACAAAGAGCTGTTCCTCTGGCCTCAGTTTCCACCTGCACAATGAATGGAAAGCTCTTGCTTTCCCTCACAGGCAGGGGTTGCACTGCCAGAACAACACAGAAAGAAACTCCGTACCCAGGAGCATTGGTCCCCACAGAGTACCTCTCCTTCATCACCATGAGCCACCCGTCACACAGCCAAACAAAAGCCACAAAGCTAACAGCATGGTCTTTTCACCAAGAACAGCCTTTCCACAAGAACCAGCCCCTCCAAACCCAACACATCCATTCAGTGAAATGCATTGAGGCCCCTCCTCCATCTGTGCTTGCTGCCACCAGCTCACACTGTGCCTGGAAGCACCGGGAAAGGAACAACATCAGGCAGTCATGCTTTGCTGCTCCAAACCTACAGACATTACAATCCAGGCATCATTGCGTCAATGCAACATGAA
>NW_010515748.1:0-1580 GCF_000687285.1 Phaethon lepturus
GCTTCAATTACCTTACGAGTAGTGGTTACCGCGTAACCAGCCTTATAAAATCCTTGCTTCACAAAAGTGCTTCCATCAGTAAACAAATTCGGCGTCCTCCAGCGGTTCTTCCTTTAAGTCAGGTCGACTGGAATAAACCGCTTCCATTGTCTCCAGACAGTCATGGACTGCTGGTTCGGTAACTCGCTACTGAGAAAAGATGCTGGATTCACAATGTTAGTTGTTACTACACTGACATCGTCCTGTTCAGCTAAGAGGGCCTGATATTTCTGGAACCGGGAGGGTGATAACCAATATGCTCCCTTCTGTTCCAGCACTGCTGAAACCATGTGTGACACCAACACAGTTCTCTTCTGGCCCATGGTCAATTTGCGGGCTTCTTCAATGTTAAGCACTACTGTTGCTACGGCTCTCAAACAACTGGGCCAACCTTTGCTTACTTCATCTAACTGTTCAGAGAAATACGCCACTGCTCTTCTATATGGTCCTAAGTTTTGGGCTAGAATCCCCAGGGCTATTCCCTGCTTCTCATGGGAGAACAGCCAGAATGTCTTAGTAATATCTGGTAACCCCAAGGCAGGGGTGTCCATTAGTTTCCTTTTCAGTTGCTGGAATGCTCTCTCTGCCTCCCTATTCCAGGTGTGGTCTCTTGGATTAAGTTTCAACTTGGCCTTACCAAGAGTCTGTAGTTATATATCCATAGGTGACACCATCCCGTCATCGCTAAAAACGTACAGAGTTCTTTAGCCGTCTGTGGTTGAGGAGTTTGGCAGATGGCCTCCTTTCTTGCTGTTCCTAGGGTCCTCTGGCCAGCAGTTATCTCCTATCCGAGGTAAGTTACCTGCCGCTGAGCCGTTTGGGCTTTCTGTGGAGAGACTTGATAGCCATTAAGTCCAAGGAAATTTAGCAGACTAACTGTCCATATTATACATAGTTCTTTTGTTTCAGTGGCTATCAACATATCATCTACATACTGTAATATTAGTCCATCTCCATGTGGTCGCTGCCACTGCTCCAAGGCCTTGGCTAGTTGGTTTCCAAAAAGAGTGGGTCTATTTTTAAACCCCTGTGGTAACACAGTCCATGTTAGTTGTGTCTTTCTTCCAGAGTCAGGGTTTTCCCACTCAAATGCAAACAGCAACTGGCTCTCTGGACTCAAAGGTAGGCAAAAGAAGGCGTCTTTCAGGTCCAATACGGTAAACCAGGCCAATTCAAGTGTCAGTTTAGTTAATAATATATATGGGTTTGCTATGGCAGGATGCAGGTCTTCAACAATTCTATTAATGGCTCTGAGATCCTGAACTATTCGATAATTACCGTCCGGCTTTTTGACGGGTAAAATGGGAGTGTTATATTCCGATTCACATTCTATTAGTAGCCCATATTTGATAAACCAATTGATTATTGGTCGGATTCCTTCCCTATCCTCGGTTCTGAGGGAACTATTCGATAATTACCGTCCGGCTTTTTGACGGGTAAAATGGGAGTGTTATATTCCGATTCACATTCTATTAGTAGCCCATATTTGATAAACCAATTGATTATTGGTCGGATTCCTTCCCTATCCTCGGTTCTGAGGG
>NW_010515749.1:0-6940 GCF_000687285.1 Phaethon lepturus
CAGGCCATCCCCTCAAGAAGTGTGGGAAGAGTCACTGGCAGTGAAGATTGAGGCAAAGAAGTCAGTCGGTGCCTCAACCTTCGCCTCATCCATTGTTGCCAGTTTGCTTGTCTGGCTCATCAAGGGGGGACACTCTTTTTTTGACCTTCCTCTTCTGGCTGACATATGTATAGAAGCCCTTAGTATTATTCTTTGCATCCCTTGCCAAGTTCAGCTTTAGCCATGCCTTGGCCCGCCTGACCTCATCCCTACACAACTGGGTAGCGTCCCTACACTCTTCCTAGGATACCTGTCCCTGCTTCCACTCCCTGTGCATTTCCTTCTTGCCCTTTAGTTTGCCCAGCAAGTCTCCACTCAGCCATGTCAGCCTCTTGCCTTCCTTTCCTGATTTCTTATGCCTGGGGATTGAGAGCTCTTGCACTCTATGGAAAGCATCCTTAAAGATCTGCCAGCTCTGTTCTGCTCCCTTGTCCCTGAGGGCAGTTTCCCAGGGGGTCGTATTGACTAACTCCTTGAAGAGCTGGAAGGCTGCTTTCCTAAAATTGAGGGTCCTGACTTTACTCTTCATCTGCCCCATACCCCTCATGACTGCGAACTCTAACACTGTATGATCACTGGCAGCCCAGTCTGTCTCCAATCTTGACATAACAATTATCTCACACGCGCTGGTGACCAACAGGTCCAGTATGGCATCCCCTCTGGTATGACCCAAGGTAAAGCTCAAATCAAAGGGAAAGTTTGATTAATTTTTCATTTCAGCTTATGCTTATTCAACTTTAAGGATTTTCCATTATGTCTTCAAGCTGTGAGTAAACAGAAATGGGGGTGAAAGATTATGTTACTTGCACAATTTTTACCCCCTTTACTGATATCAAGCAAGGGCAAAAGACTGTCAACATCAAATGATTGAACACCTCAATACAGAGTCATGTTTGTGGTAAAAGAATGTCAAGTTCTGTTATTGGTAATTATGTGGGTATAATATCAAGAAGATTAGACTAAAATGTCAAGGGGACTAGACTAAAAAATCTGCAACTCAGATTTGCAGATGGAATCTGCAAATTATTGCACCATGGGAAACCCCTGTGTTTTATAGATGGCTGTTTGTGACTCATGTTTTTAAGGTTTTTAAGGTCTCACAAAATGTTGAGAAACATCTTTCTTTTTTTAATCTAATATAAGAAGTAGGAAATTGAAGAAGGTCTCTCTGGAGGAGGGTAACAGAGAAAGAGAAAGATATAGATGAAATTCTTTGTTTTTCTTTCCTGTGAAATGCTCATGTGTTAACAAGAAAATGACTACAAGATTATATAAACAGACCTAAATAGAACAGAACCCAAACTGCCTCCTTTTTTCAGCAAAAAACAAATTCTTTAAAAAAAGAATAGAGGAGGCTGGGGATTAGAAAGAAACTTTACTCATAGACTTTTTTTTCATTGGTTATGCCTGTTTTTTAAAATCTTTTTTTGGAAGCATCCAGTACTAGTCACTTTTTAGAAACTTTTAGAATACTGGGGTGGGTATTAGCAGATGATTGGGGTGATGACCATAGCATTTAGGAGCTGTCGTAATGGATTGGAAATTCAGATTCTGTCTGTTGGGGCAATTATTGCGTTCTTCTAAAAAATATACTACACATTTCTCTAACATTTTTTTCCTGTTTGGGATCTGCAATTACTGTATGAGAGTGTATAAATAAGATTATCCAAATTTTTAGAGTCAGAGAAACTGGGGCGCTAAGTGGGTAAATGCCTTGCTTAGCCTGTGGCAGAGCTGAGAATTAAACTAACATTTTCCAACTGATAGTTTCAACAGAAAATACGATCGTCTGTATTTGCTACCTCTTTTGGGGATCTAGGCAGTTGGGGTTTTTTTTTTGTTTTTTAATATTAATGTAGTTTTTGTTATAGCAATTTTGTAGTGACAGTAGTGTAGGGTCCAGTTTGCAGCCAGCTATAAATTACTAGTGTAATAGTAATTTCTCCCCATTTTTTCAGATGCAAATAGTTACCACAGGGCTATCTCAGTTACAGAAGAAATAAGCAGACCTGAGAGAAAGTTCCTGATTTGCAGCTACATACTATGTTATTTGAGTGTGCACACATTCCTTTGATATAAGATGCATTTGGAGAAAGCCTTCAAATCTCTTCTTTCTTGTCTAAAGGAGATAATCTGTTTTGAATGATGGCATACATAATATTGTCCATAAGACAAAGAAGAGCACATAGGTCTGCAAATAGTTTGGGAAATTCAGCTCTTAAGAAGCTCATTATAACGTTTAGTATTTTTTCAGTTTACATTCTTAAAGTCTACTTGCCAAAGAAAGAAAATAATACCTAATTCTTCCAAATATTTAAAAAAACCCTAGCCTGAACTACATAACTGATATTATTAACAAAAATGTTTATATTCTATAATGATTCACAGTGCTAGAAGACTGTAAATCTTTTTTTTAACCAAGATGTTAGAATAAATACTATCAAAGCAGTTAAACAGTGAAACCTTAGAACAACAGAACTATGCATCCAAGTGTGGAATTCAGGAGAAATGCAAAAGGACAACAGAAAAAGTGGGAATATGGAGAGCTGATATGTCAGTGCACCTGGGCAATGAAGTGAAACAAAAAATACTGATGCATCAGTCAGCTCCGTGTATAGACAAAGACATGAGCTTATATATTATTACTATGGAATAGAGTAGTTGGGGACTTTGCTCTGCTCTTTTCCACCTTCAATGTAACAGCCACATTTGTATGATTCTATCCCTTAGCTGGACCTGGGGGATCACTCTTCTACTGAAGTGTTTTCTCATTTATTTTCTCTGACTCCAAAGACTACCTTTGTCTTCATCTGGAAACTGGGATGCTTTGTCATTCCCTTGCAGTCATCTTTCTTTTTCCAGGAAGGCCAGCACCTTAGCAGAAATGAAAAGCAGTAGAAAAAAATTCTTGTCCACTGAAAACCTTTGTGAATAAATTGCTTGAACATTATAATTGTCTGGAGTCAACCTTTGCTTGTTCATGACTATGTAAAGTTCCAATTCTATCATTCTGAAGGTCCAAGATGTGTGTATCTGCTTTCATTTATCAGAGATGTGTTATTCCCCTGTGCACCTGGCCAGTTTTATTGGCTTTGATTATTAGAGTTGCCCTTTTACATTTAATTGTTAATGGTGTTACTGTCATCAAAATTAATTTGTGTCTCATGGAATGTAGGTTGGTTGAATTCTTGCCTTTTGGATTTCTAAATTTGGTGCCTTATGTGGGTTTCCTATTAATAAGATGTGAATATTAAATACATATTTCCTGATTTGATTACAATTTCTTAGAAGACAGATTTTTAAATGAGCCCATCTTATTTTATTGATGTCACAGCAGCAACTTAAGCCATGTTAAAGGGATTTGATTTTCTGGGAAGTAGATTACTGCATTTTCAAAGCTGGACTCCCATAAATGAGCAATCGAAAACCTAGAATCACTTTTTAAAATGAAGGCTTACATGATGACAATTAGAACAAATAGGTTAGGAATCGTTATGAGAAGATCTCTTCAAGAGAATCTCTGGCCATGCAAGAGGTGCACAGCATAAGGCAGGTCCTGGTCTTCAAGATTTGTCTGCAACATTCTGTGGTTCTCTTAAGAGTCCACATAGAATGCTTCTCTTGCCAGGGAAAGGAATGTATGGATGGGGGCTTCTGTGCGTCTGAGCTCATTCTGATATGGGATTAAAATATGCCCGGATCCCTTACATCAGCCTAGGGACTAAGACGTTCTCCTGGTTCATGTACTCTCTACAGATAGCTCATATGGCCTAAAAGGAGCCACTTCACCACTCTGCAGTTCCATCTGTTTGATGGTGCCTCATTCCACATCTGAATTCAGGAATAAATTTTCTGGGGATGTCCTCTCCTCCAGCTGAGTCTGATAAAATGTTGGCAGGCATTCCTTTCTTCATCTGTCTATGCAAGGTGAGTGTTTAAGTGTGCAACAGGTTAATAAAATAGATCCATGATGATTGAGGGAAAAGATCTATTGGTCTCTGTAAGAACACCATTTCCTTGTCTATACCACTTGCCAGCACTTTATTTAAAGAAAAGGACATTAAATTTCTCTGCTATATTGCTAAAGTGTCAGTTAAACAATCTCAAGTGTCCTTAAATTCTTAAATACTTATATTCCATATACTCTCATATTCATATGGGCTCTCTATTTAACAACATCCCTGACATCAGAGGAGGAAATTATTTGTCTGAAAAAGAGAGAGAATGAGAGAGAGAGAGAGAATGCTGTAATTAGTAGTATGTGCCTGTAAAAATTATGTGGCAATTTAAATGGAGAGCAGTAGTCTACTAATTAGAAAACCCCTGGGGATATTCAGCCAATGAAATCCAGTGATGGACTGCATGTTGCTAACCTACTAGATTTAAATAGATGTTGTTTCACTGCGACAGTGGTCATAGCAACAGATTATTTCATTTGAAGGGGAAAGGCATGTAGGGGAATACTGCAGTTGAAATAATTTTATACTTAAACAGGCGCAGACACACACAGAGATATAGATATGAATATCTAAAAACATACTGTCCAAGAGCCATATAATTTTTTTACAACCTGTTAGGAGCTTTGCCCTCAGCAGTACTCGGAGTCTACATACTCAAAGGTATAAAAATGAGAATAGAACCATTCAGTTTTGCTGCAGCACCTCACATCCTGACTGTTCTGCTCAGTAAACAATCTTTAAATCAATTTTAGATTAATCATCAAACAAGTTTCGTAAATAAATTGCATGAGAGCAGGTTAATACAATTCATATTGATTTTAAAGATATGATTTTTAAAAAGTGAAATCTGAACTTGTAAACAGAAAATTACTTCTTATTCACTTTTTACTCTATGTTTTTTTTAACCAGAAGGACTTGGGTTGTAAAAAGTAACATGCCAACATGCCACCCACACAGTGATATTTTAAACACTCACTACCACAGCAACACAATGCCCTCATCACTGATGAGTTCCTAAGGTAAATTGGTTTTGGAGGCTTCATTTATGAGCCAAAAAAAATTTTTTTAGTGGTACAGTGGCAGTTCTGGACTACAGGTTCCCATTTCAGTAGGTACATCAATAAATGTGAACAATTATAGGTGTATATGTCAATCTTTGAAAGCAAAATATGATCAATTAAAAAGCCAAAAAGCTTGAGTATGACATACTAGTGGAATGACTCTCACAACAATCCTACAGAAAGCTTTTATGCTACGTGTAGTTAAGATACTTACTTAGTCCCCTTTAGCATCTGAGTAGCTTAGTGTCTTTATTATTATTGTGATAATAGTATTAATAATATTTTTCATAATTGATATTATCGCCATTTTACACCTAGTGATCTAAGAGTATGGAAAAATGAATTAGCCAAAGACACAGTATTTTTCCCATCACAGTTATGCACTTGAAAAGTTGTACTATTTTTCATCTAAAGTGCTGCTGGAAAACATGGATGCAAAATTATTACACGAATGTATGACCTTATCCCACTCACTGAACAGGTTTTGCTTCAGTTAGACCGCTTATAACAATGTTTAAAAGTGCTGCCCAGAATGTTCAGTTCTCTTTACAGAACTGCCTCACCCTATCAAAATTAAGAAAAAAACTGTACTGAATACATGCTTAGAATGTTTGTCTTTTCAGACCAAAAATGCATGGCATTGTGGGCCAAACTGTGATCCTATGAGAGCAAATCACTCACTGACTAAAACTGATTTCAAAGCAAACATAAAAGTCCACTGATCCTTGGCAGAATAGCTGGATCTAGTTTTGTATAATAAAAAAGAGTTCCCCAAAACAAAACAGTTGTGATGACTCATTAAAAACTCTGCCAATCATTTCCTGTGACTGAGAAATTTTCTAGTATTCGCTGCAGCAATTCGTTAATTATTACATATAATGGTTCACAAGCTTGGCAGACCAGAAGACAGAGGCATATGTGTTCTTTGTTTTGTACCCTGAGAAGTATGTAGAGATGGTGTGAGAACACCACAGGAGAAAAAAAAAGAAAAACATTAGCTGTGAATCTCTCTATAGAGCATCCTTAGTAGTTATTCAATATGGGTAAGCACAGCTGACTGCTGGGGTCTTGACATTCCCATATGTTAACAATTACTGTGGTATTGTTTTCTTATTAATAGCCTCAGAAAGATACTTCCTCTCAAACCCAGTGAATCTATCTATCAAAGAGTTCACTTACCCAGAGACGGAGTGCAAAATTCCCTGAGAGGGAGAATGTCTGCTGAATAAAAAGGTGTCACTTCTAACAATGGTGGCTTTAATGGTTCTAATAAACTTTGCGACTGTGTAGCTAGCCACATATTGTTTAAATATATGTATCTAATTACAATATAGAGGGAGCATATATAATACTTAGAATGATAATACATAGTATTATAATAATAATAAAGCTTAAATAAAGTTTATTAATGACTAGTGCTATTAATCCCTAAAGGATTATTTTTTCTTATCCATTTTTAATTATACAACCCTACATATATATTTTTTATATCTGAGGTCAATTTATCATAATCTGTAAAATCTTCAGCAATGAATTCTCATTAGTTAAGATTTAAAAGTTTTTGGAAACATGTTCCTGCAAGTCTGAGAATAATCTTAAATCATTAGTTCATAATATGAAGATGTTCAGCAATTTTCTATAATCTCATGCTGTGGGTAGAAACAAACATAACAGAAAGCAATTGCACTAATGTGCTGATAGCAGCTGTCGTGTAGTTATACTGTGCAAACTTATGTGACAGGAGCTAGTAAAGTCCAACAGCATTACCAACAGAAATCTCTGAAGTCCCCTTGGCATTCAGACCAACAGCTTCCAGAGTTTTCTCAAAGAGAGCTTGTAAACAGTGCTCACATGCAGGAGTTTAAACTATCTCTCTCTTTC
>NW_010515749.1:6971-9385 GCF_000687285.1 Phaethon lepturus
GGAAATTTCAAAACCAGTATGCAGGAACAGGTTGCACTTTTAATAATTTAACCTGCTTTCCAACACTGCTAGTGTTGGAAACTATGATGCTGCCAGTCATACTGCGAACAACCTACACAGTGCTACAGATTGTTGTCAACCAAACCCAGTGCTTAGTCCTTTTCTGAATGATTTTTTTTAATATATCTTTAAAAGTAATTGTTCTATATTTGTTAAGAACTTAATGTTATTCCCACAGAAATATTTAGTAAAGTTATGTCCTTCATGTAAGATAGCTCTATCCATTTTCACATCTTCTAGTCAGCAAAACCACCAGGATATATGAAAAAAAACCTTAAAGAACGTAAGACACGTTTCTCCCAAAAATTACAGGGCAAAGAAAGTTTACTTCATGGTCTTGAAGTATATGTATTCATCAGTTATCACTGGTTTTGCTACACTGTTGATGTAATCAACCATAAAACCAAGTGGTTTTTAAAAGCTTCTCTTATGAATATCTCTTTGGAAGATAACAAGTTGCAAGCTTCTCTCTTCTTTCTTCTAAGGACAAAATCATAAGTTTCAAAGAGTGGTGGGTTCCTATTTTTATGTTCTTATGTAGCCTGTTGATAAACATGCACATCGGAGTCCTAAAATAACAAATCTCTAGCACATCTTCTTTCAGCTCTTATGAAAATGTTCCTGTTACTGACTAACATTTTGGGTACTGAGATGGATAAACAGACATAGAAAATCTTAATTATGCTTAAAACTGAAAGTTTGAACTAGTTCCTCAGAATGCTTTGGATATTAGGATGGGGATTGATCGGGAAAAGATCAATCAGGGGACTGATCAGCAATAAAAAGAGCATTGTGGTAACTTTTTGGCAACTTGTTTTTTTAAGAAAACAGGTTGTGGCATTTTATGCCAGTAGGTTGTATGGGTAGATAAAATACATTGAAGTAATCAGTTGGAGGTCATAAAGGTATGTCTAAGTTGTTAGTATTTGCTGGTTTAAGGTAACGTTTCCTGACCGGTCACTTAAGGAAGCACATAGGTTAGTTTGAAGTTGTCCTAGCTACAAGGAAACTCAGTAAGTCTAAAGAAATTTCAATGCCAAAAACTGAAGATACAAAACTAATCACATACTTTTTAGTCCTGAAAAAAAATGTGATTTTTTTTAAAAGATCTATCACTTCTGAAAATAGGTCCACTGATTAGCTGAAACATAGAATAAGTGGTGGAAAAAATCTTAAGCCAGAGCAATCACATAACTAGAGAAGTTATAGCAGAATCTTTGTAAACAAATACACGCATATGAAGAGAGTAATGGAACACTGGGGAATAAAATACAGCTGAAATGATAAAATGAAATGGAAAAATAAACTCTAGAGTTCTGAGCACAGTGATAAGCAAAAAATATGGTTGGTAGAAAATGGGTTGTATTCTTCCACATGGATAGTAAATTAGAAGAAATTGTGTTGAAGTAAATGGAGTTACAATAAAATTAAAAAAGAGTTTGTGAAATCAAAACTTGGTCAAATCCATGAAATGACAATAGGAAAAAAATGTCAGATTTGTCTTTCAAAGAAGTAACTAAGCAAAATATGGAACTAAGATGGTGAATATGTTATATGGGACAGCAGGACCAAAAGCAATAGTGGTTTTAGAGGTATGTGAAAAAATTATATAGTACTATTAAAAAGATGTGTTTTTTTCCAAGAAATCACTCAAGTAAGATATGACATACGAGAAACTGAGGAAGGCCAAGAAAAGCCAGTTGCTTAAATATTCCAAACTACTATTTGATAGTAGGGTCTTTTTGTGGATTTGTATCAAAAGATACAAGGAATAGGATGGATCAAGTTGTCTTTCAGCAGGACAGTAGCACACAGACTGCTTCATAAGAACATTTGTAAAAGTTAAAAGACATCTACTGCTGAGTAACTGTTCTTTGGTTAAGGCAGAACAATGGATAGATACTGGTGGCCAGACTGATGGGCTTGATATTAAATTACAAGGTATAAATCTAATTAAAAAAGGATACTGCATGGTGATAAAGAAAATGGTGTATATGAATGAACATCCCACAAAGGTTCACTAGCTGTTACAAAAAGGGAGAAACAAAACTGAAGCAGTTATCAGACAGATACCAGAGGAATATTTGATGTATTGTTGGGGAGAAAATAAAATTTTTAATTGCTTAACATAATTTTCATCTTCATTACGAGGAAAATATGGATATCGTTAATTGCAAAAGAAACCCAAGTTTAAAATAAAAAAAACCACAGACTTTGAAAGAAGAGGCATCATTCTGTTAATATGCTGCATGCGTACCTGAATTTGAAAAAGTTACTGTATAGCTTTTGTTAAACTTGGCACTTAAGACATAGGTTGCCTGTTGCATGTCACAGAATCACAGAATCACAGAATC
>NW_010515750.1:0-29269 GCF_000687285.1 Phaethon lepturus
AAAAAAAAAAAAAGGAATAGCATGCCAATGCTTTCAGATAGAAAATAATTCAAAGCAAATTTTATTCAGTAGGGCAATGAATTGGAGCAAGCCTGAAGCAGCCAAGCTGCAGGTACTGCATATGGCAGACCCATCAGCAATTTCTGAGCCACCGGCACAGCTGCCTGAGGAACCTGCCAGGAGGCCAGATGTCATTTTTGGAAAGCTACATAACACAGCTTGAAGTGTGAATCCTTTGATAGCAAACCGTTTTCATTGGGTCACATTCTGATCTCATTTACATTGTTTCAAAGCTGAGATTTTACACAAAATAAATGAGAACAGAATTTCTTAAATGAAAATATAAATGGCAAACCAGCTGAATTTCTTAAAAGAGAAATAGAGAGAAAAAGTGTTTAAAATTGGATTCTCAGTTTGCAGGAATATAGTTATCCAATAAAACCAAACATTTATATGTGGAATTTAAATAATGAAAGCAATTAAAATTATTGCACATATTTTCCTAACAGGGTTTTAAAACTAATTTTTATTGCAGACTCATGTAAACTAACTTTTATTATCATTCGAAATGCTAGCAAGTAGATGTGTTACTACTAAAAACCTAATGAGTATGAGGTGCTTAGCCATGAATACGTTGTAAGTATTTTTTTAAATAGTCTGTTTATTAGAAAACTATCAAGATGTTACTAAAGGAAAAATGTAAAAGGATAGGCCTAACAAAAACAAATTCACACTATCAGCAACAAAGTTTAATCCCTGTGTATAAACCTTAAAATGTCTCTCATATATGTACAATAAAACATGCAGAAAATTTAACAAATAAATGACACATCAGCATGATTACAGCAGTACTCTAGACCTGCTGAAGAGTTAATGAGAGAAGTTGTGATGTTTTACCTCAACAGAAGTAAAGGGCATGCAAAATTTTTAAAGACTATTTAAAGATTATTTGTTTTTACATAAATTAAGCTTTGCTTTTTAAAGAAGATAGTGACTATTTTAAAATCCCTTTACAGGGGAACATTTCTTTTATTTTTTCTGCTTTTACTTCTGCGGGAGCATGAACAGCCTGATCTGCAATGTTGCCTTAACCTCCCCAATGTCCTGTATGATAATCAAAACACTTTAGCATTCTCTTTAAGTACAGCTTTGCCCATAGATACTAATAAGGCTCCAAAGCTCATACGAAAAACATTACAGCCAAGTGTTGATTACATAGCACTAACAGGCTTTGCTTCTGTACCTCTCTCCATGTCTGTCAACCAACAGCCTCTAACAAGATGACATTACGTTTTCTGGAATGGCAAAGATTCACAGAGCGTGGGAAAGACTCTCTGGGGCTGATCCATGATTGACATTATTTTCTTCAAGAGAAAAACATGTTATGTATAGGGCTTTTTTTGAGACCAATGGGAAACTCTAAATGTTATTATCAAATCTACATTTTGCCAGCTAAGACCAATTCTTTCGTGGAAAAAATTATTAATAGAGGGTTTCTCTTGCTCAGTCATATATTTTAATGTTTTAGGATTTTTCTGCACTTCATAAGAAAAAAGGTAGTATGGTCATTCTACTATTGTCAATAGTCTGTTCAGAATCCATTAATATAATTGAATAAAGATTATTATAATGACATATGTCAGAAGTCATTACATGTATTATGTGCAAAACTTGCAGTTTAGCACTAAAAGAACACAGAAAAAGGAGAAAAAGGGGCTTCTAGTGTCATATATCTTGTTAAACAATTAAGAATATGCAACCTCAGATGCATAACAATTGCTATTGCAAACCCACATGCAGGAACTACAGGCTGAATAAGTTATTTTTATATGTGAAACCGAGCCTTTGTTTCCATTCAGCTTGTAGGTGGCAATTTAAAGGACTTCTTCAAATTTGGTAATAACTCTTTTTTATTGATGAAATAGAAGCTTTTTTTGATATTCAATCTTTTTTAGGATAAAGAAATTTTTTAACAAAATATTGATGGAAAAATTAGAAGAGAATATTTAATATCTGTCAAAAAATATTTTTAAATATGTATATGATTTTTTGGCAACTTATTATAAAATCATATCTCAAACTGAGGTTATTTTCTGTAGAATGGAAAACTGGATGGTTGTCCAAAAGAATCTAATTTTCAGTTATATTTTTTGCTTTTAATTAAAATATAGGCATTTTTGTGCCATTTACACCATTTTGCTGTTCTGTAACACTCTAGTTTTCTTAATCACATCCCAGTAAAGAGATTGTTTACATCCCAGTTAAGAGATTGTTTGGATTGCAGTGAGAAGAACACGCATGAAATTTCAACAATAGGAAGAATCATACAGGTCATCACTCTGTTTCCTGATGTTTAAAAGCATTTAAAGCAGCTCACCCATCTACTGTAACCCTCTGCCCCTTGAGACGTTTTGCTGTAAGTTAGGTTATCCCTAACAAACATTCATCCAACTTGGTTGGTGTTTTCAGGCTAAAAAGATGACTGAGAGAAGATGTTCGAGAGGACTGACAGTGGCACTGGGATGGTGAATAGGGAGACATAGTTCGCTACCTTTTTTGGGAGAAGAACCTGCTGGCGTTAAATAGAGTTGCCATGTGGAAGGTTTAAAATTATCATTAGGAGATTGGTCACCTAAAGCTGTGAAAAGTGTTTGCACTGGATGTTGTGTAAGCTAAAAACTTTAAATGCCTTCACAAGAAAATTCCAGAGAAGAAATATCCATCGAAGACAAATAAACACAAGCAAAATGGTCCTGGTTTATGATTCCCTGAGTCAAAAATTACTGGAGGCTCAGTGTGTATTCTAAGGGAGATGCTTATATCCACTGTCACACACTCACTTCCCTCCTCCCTCCAGGACGGTATGAAAACATGGCCCCACTCACCCCAGGAAAACCAACTGGTCACGCTCTTTCCCCTGAAGCCCTGGATAGCTGTACCTGTCACATAACCTGTTTCAGCCATTCTTATGCTCTTATGTCCCTTAAGTCTGCTAAAAATATCCAACGAAGCCAATTTCCAAAATTTCCCCTAGTTTGACTATTTCAGTGCTTGTCACAGTATCAGAAAGTTTTTTGTGACATCCAGCAATATCTTTTTACTGTTAATTAAAAAGATTATCCTTTTGTCCTTCCCCAAGTAGACATGGAAAACCCTTGATCATAATCTTATTTATAACATATATACAAAACAAAAGGTAATTATCAAGTTCTTTACACAGTCTCCTATTTTTGAATTTAAAAATCTGTACAAAACAAAACTTAGATAATATCTTCTAAATATCTTTTTCTGCTGAGTACTGTATTTGGTCTGTCTGCATCTGTGTCACTCCCAAAATTGGATATATTACTGCAGATGAAGCTTTCCCAGTACTAAGGGGAATAATTTCTTGAATTTTATATAGCATACTTCTCCGAGAATCGTTCTGAAACTGTATGATAGTCTTTACTCCAATTAGCTTTGTCCTACAAACCTTTGCCTGCCACGCGACTGCCCATAGTCAGTTTGCCTCTATGCTGCATTGATGTCTTTGAACTTTTTTTTCCTGCAAATGGTACGTTGCAATTTTCTTGACTAAAATGCCTCAGGATGATTTTTGTTTATAGCTCCAACTTGCAAAGATCACCCTAAAGTCTGATCCTCACCCCAAGGGTCTTTTGGATTTCTCCTATTTTGGGGTGACTCACAATTTTCATGCAATTACTCTTTTTTTCCCTTATCTAAGTTAGTGTAAGTGTGGAATAAAATCATATAAGCCCCATATAAGATTCCTTTTGGATTAACCTGCTTTTAGTAAAGAACTGAGAAAAAGCCCTGCATTTTTTCAGAAATAGTTTCTTTTCATTTGAAGTGTATTATTTTCCTCATTTTCTTATGAGAATATCCTATATGATCCGTATGTAAAAAATACAATAAATCATGTACTATTTCCCATTGTACACCACAGCAGCCACTCTGATAAAGAAGGAAATTATATAATTATGGACATAACTACGCTGTCTGTTTGTTTCAGAGATTCTTACCTCCTAGGAGTTTACAAAATGTTTGGCTTTAAAAAAACTTAGATTCTTTCTATGTAGAGATATCAGCCTGATACCTATAACTACCTGGTTCTTCTTTCACACACACCCCACACCCCCCCCTTTTAAGAATAAATACTATGTTTGTCCTTCTTCAGTACCCTGGGACTTTTCCCATGCTCAGTAGTTTGTCAAAGAGAATGACTAATTCTCCCCAAAGTTCCTTAAGTACTTTGGGGAGAATTTTATTTGAGCCAATGGATTTGAATGCACCTGATCTATGTACACTTTTAAAGGGTTTTTTTTCACACATTCTACCTATGCCTGTCTCCATGTTAAAAATAATTTTCTTTGGAGACTGGTCACAATTAATCTCTTTTTTTTTTTCTTTTTGTTTTTCTTTGCGGGGAGAATAAAGTGAAACAGCATTGACTACTTCAGCTTTCCCTGCACCATCAATTACATTTACTCTACCCTCAAACAAATAATAGCATTAAGCTGTCGTAGTCTTCCTCTTAGTTCTAATGTAGATGTGGAACTAACATTGTTGCTTTGTTTGGTCTCATGTTAGTTTTAATTTGTTTTCGTTCCTGACCTCTTTTGATTTTGTCTTTTCAGCCTGCACTCTTTTCTAATGCATTTGCTACCTCTCACCACTTTTACGTGACTCCTTACTGATTTCAAAGCCTTTTGAGACTCTGGAGGTCATCCAGAGGGCACAGTTCCAGATAGGTGCTATGACAAATGTTGTGTGTGTTTATCTATATCATACACATACACACTGACATATGTACACAGATTTATATTTTTGTACCAAATATTTATTCAAAACATATGTGTCTGTTTCCAGTAGATGGACTACTTAGGTCATTGAAGTAGTGCACATTTCAAGTACTTCATCCTTAATGCTCTCTCCTCTTGAAAAGCTGTGCAGGTGTTGGAGACCATTATGTAGAACAGGGATCAACCTCTGAAGTGATATAAATGAATGTCACCCAATATGTGGGTGATAATGACAGAAAACAAAGGAAATAACCTAACATACACAAATATGCCTTTGTGATAGGATTTGATGTAATCCATTAGACTGTGATTTTTTTTTTAATATCTAGGCACAATAAAACACTATTTAATGTTTCTTGGAATAAAAAATGACTTGCAGTCTTGCACAAAAGAATCCACCTACCAACTCACCTACCCAACCAAACAAAAATCCACTTTAACATAACTTTAAAAAGTAAAGAGGTTAGAATTAAAATGGTTAATGCTTTTACTGTAGCAATGACAACATGCGCTTCCTCTGAAGGCAAAAAATAACTTTGATTTTATTTTTTGATTTTAGGTAACTATAAAATTATTTTCCATAAAGTCAGCTAGAAAAATGTCCTGATTGTACTAAAATATCACTGGCCAAAGAAGCTGAGGAAGATGGTATTCAAATGCAATTGAATGTGCATTTGTACCAGTGATGGGGTCCAAAGCTTTCTTTGCCCACATTCTTGCTGAAAAAGAAAATTTTAAATTCTTGAATTCAACACATTCAGACAATGGTTTCTGTCATGAAAATCTTTCTCATCTATTTGTCTCTTTCTTCTCTCATGAATCATTAACTGAAGGAAGGAGGTCTTGATACAGATAGATGTGTTTTGGAATATTCTATTATTCGTTGTTTATTTAATCACTACATGTTAACTTATTAAGTTCACAATTATCATGTCAAATTACCTGCTCACAGATACATTAAAAAATCCAATTAAATTGGATTAGCTGAAGACATTGTAATTCTGAGAAAACATTAAAAAAATAACTAGAAATGCTATGTCACTGTTTTCTAAATATTCCTTTCAGTTCTTTTTCCTAGTGACACACATTTTATTTTATTTTTTGACAGTCATGCACATAATCAAGTTAAAAACCACTGATGGGAACCTGTCTGTTACAAACTTTCATGTATAATAAAAAAATTGCATAATATATCATAATAAGTTGCTTAAAGGAGTGACAAATAATTATCTAAACTGAGCACTGGGCTAGAATTGAAATGCCTCATACCTGTGGATAATGACACACTTAATCTGATCAGAATAGTATCTGGAAGACAGCAGTTTGGTTTTTGACACCCAAATTAATCACCCCAAAATAACTGCCTGAAAATGCAAACAAATGTTGATATATCATTAAGAATGCAGGAACATGGCCACAGCCTGGAATAGTCATATAGCTGTAGCATAACAGATACAACATAAAATGAAGAACAAGGGAAGTGATAAATGATATCTTAATATACATTTTGTAGACTCAGCTTCCCCTAGCTTTTCATATGATGCTCTTCTACATCATGTCTGAGTTTCTTGGAAGTACTTTTTTATACAGAATCCACTAAAATTTTCATAAAATGAACCATCAGGAGTGACAAATCACTGCATACATAATATGTAGGAGACAAAATAACTTACCTGTAGTATCTACATAAACAGACCTTGTTCCAAGGGGGGGATGGAAGGAATAATATTAACGTCCCTATAAATAATGATGAAGGAATCCTTGAATTTTCAGTCAAGAATCCTCAGCTTCAAACTGCTATCTGCTAACATTTGAAATTGAGTATGAGGTTTGACATGTATCTATAGACGTACTTTCTACAACTGTAAGGAAACAGACACTTCTTCAGGCCAGACTACGTCTGAAATAAAGTTGTTTATGTATGTATTTTTCTTGAATGGCTAGGACATGTAATGCATTTTCTCTCTTTATTTCTTACTCTGCAGTAACAATACAAAGAGATGCATTGTTCAGATCAAGCTCGGATGCTTGATTGCTGTGGATGTGATACTGTACGCCAATTGGTGTGAGACCGTGTAAGGAAAAGGCATAACTTATACTATGAAAAATGAGGAAAAGGCATGGGAGATGCAAAAGTTCTTGGGTAATAAGCTAAAAAGTAAACGGGTACTACCTTTGCTCAGGTTATTGTACGAGAGGACATTTAAAGACAGTCAATGTCATGTAAATAGTGGTGTAATATGGGTACGTAAAACAGAGGTGGAGGGCCCGCAAAATGGGAACTAGACTCTTGTAAGCTACAGACACCCCCAGCCTTGCAGCAGGAAACCTGGCCAAGAACCAAGACCCTATTCATTCCACGTCATGGATATAGATTTGTGACTGTGGTTTTTTTTAGTTTGGAAATAAATCAATATAACCTGTATGAGTGAAATGGTTTGGGGCCTTATGTACTGTATTACTATTACTGTTCCGTTTGTAACTTCTGGTGTAAATATGTGCCTGAGGAGAGACTCCTGGCTTGCTTGGGAACTCAGACAACCCATCCTAAAATGTGACAGGACCCTGACAACCTACATTTGACAGCTGTAGTGCAATGTAAACTATTATCTGGGGGTACTGAGGAAAAACCCGTTCTGACAGAACCTAAGGAGTGATAGTGATTACCAGGTAAAATGGAATTTGCACAAAATGATGGTTGTGTCTCTCTGACTTCAGTTTGTCTTTTCACACAGCAGGGGCAAGGCCCTTTAAGAGCATCAAAATGTACAAGAAGAAATGGAAGGGACACACAGCAGTAAAGGTGAGGGGAAGCCTGGGAGTGAGTAACATGAGATTTTGATACCCCAACTGCCATATTAATCTTCAGAAAATCAAATGAATATCTGAAAAAGTAATAGGACAACTTTTCAATCTTAAAAGCCATAGCCTGCAGCCAAAAGCAGTAGGTTTGGTAATATTCTCTTTACATGAAGCTGCAAAACTAGATTATCAGTTGTAGAAGAACTGGATTTGTCATTATTTTGACACTTTGGTTTCAACTATCAGGAGTTCAAGACAATATGAACTGAATCAAGTTAGTCAAAATATATGAAATATTTCACTGAAAGTCTGGAATATTGAAGCATTGTTGCTGTTCTGAGAACCTAGTGTATTATTTTTAATGTGTTACTGTTTGATTTGATACTTGCTTCTTTCTGTCACAAATTTAAATAAAATGAATATAAGCATGTCTGTTTTACCATAGTTTAAATATTTCTTCTATCCTAGAAAGTGATTGAGGATGACCTAAACTCCTCTCCCTCCCCTCTCTCTCCCCTCTTTCTCTCCCCTCTTCCTTTCCTCTGCCTCTCCTCTCCCTTCCCCTCCCTTCCTTTCCCTTCCCCTCCCTTCCCCTCCCTCTCTCCTTCCCCTCCTCTCCCCTCTTCCTCAGACAATGTGGGAAACACTGAAGGTGGTAGCAGAAGTGTCTAGGTCCTGGGCAGTTCTGTGGGTAAGTCTTTACCTGTTTCAGCTGGCAGTGATTTAGTGACATCTGTTACACTAAGCCAGCAGGAACTGTGGGAAAGTCTTCTGCAATTCAATATCAATTTAAACAAGTCTCGAATTAATTTTTTTTGGTTGTTTTTTTTAAGCATGATCTACCTCTAATACTGGCTGATAAGAACTAATTTTCATGTACTTAGACAGATTCTGTAAAATGGTAAAATAATGTTGACATGATTACAAAATGACATTTTGAAAGACAGGAACATGAGAAAAAAGAAAACCTTACATTTCTTAATTTAATGTGCTGGATGTAATATCATGATTCTAAAGTCTCATTTGAAAACATGGAAGCAGTTGCATATTACTTTTCCAAAAAAGTAATTTGAGCCAACCTATTCAAAACCTTTTTCTCAGTTATATGTTTTGTTAACATTCCAACTAATTGCATGAAAAAATTGTCTAATGCTGTTGCAGAATACATGTTGATATTGAATAATTATAAGTTGTCTTATTGAAATCTGCCTGAACGAGTTAAAGCAACCTTAGAATAGTCATGCAATTTGTGATGAATATTATAAGAAGATCATATAACATTAAAAAGTTAAATTCCAAATCCACAACATGAAAGATCACACGAAACACCCTAGACATCTTGGTGAAAAAAAGCAACAAACAAGCAATTTATTATGACACTTTGGAAAGTCAAAAATAAGATCTGACTTATGCTGACTATGAATATGAGGAAGCTTGCTGTTAAACCTAACTTCTTATTAGCAAATTATTGCCATTATGCATCACTTCACAAGTTTAAAAAAAATTATGACAGAAGTATAAATTTATGATGGCAGCATTTGGTTTCAAAACTTATTCAGGCTTATTAATAAGACCTCAATTCTCATAGAAATACAATGCCTGGTAGTGATGTCAACATTAGTAGCTACTTGTGATTATAACCTACTACACTGATGAATTCAACGTTCATGTATATCAGAGCAGAATCAGATCCAGACAGTGAATTTTTAATTTATTTTAGCAATGGAGCCACATGTCACATGGACCTATGACTGAAGAAATATCAAAAGTTCATTTAAAATATCCCAAGATCCATGATTCCCTTTTGCACAGAAAAGCTTTTGGGGTCTTGGCTAAAACTATGTAGTTCAGATATCCAGTAATTATTTCTAGATACCACAGTTTTTTCTGCCAGCTGGGCAAATAATTTTCTGTGAATATTCACTTTTAAATGAATCCATTCACTTGTACTCACTGCTTTATCTCTGCCTCTTTGTGAATATTCCAGCAAATGAGTTGTTGGAAGGAAGATGTGCCAATGAGAATAATTTTCCATAGCAATCACAGAATATTCAAATAAAATTAATAATGAATTCAGCAACTTAAATATTTATACTTTCAATTCTGGGCTTCTCTGGCTCTGGAAATTCTTTGTGTTTCAGAGAATTCCTAGTGTGTCCCAATTGCTTCAGTTGCTTTGGTCTTTTACTCACTGGTGTAAGAAGATTTATTTCCGTGGATTTGTATCCATGGAAATTAGAACATAAGTGTGATTTTATCTTTAAAAAACACTCACAATAAATATTTTGTGAGCATGCTATTCACCAGTGTCTGCAGAAAATAATATTTGAATAATTACTATATTTAAGAAAAATGACTGTGAATAATTAATACAGAAGAAGGAAGATAAATTATTCCATATGACTATTACATATAGTTAATCTCAGACTCAGAGATGTCTGCTTGATTAGAAAAAATATCTAAGTCAGCATGATAGTAATTGTTGGTCAATAAGAACCATTTAAAGAGATTCACAGTAGGTGTGATCTGTGTGGCTGTATTTGCATCCATATATTTTAATGTGTTTCTTATTATCTCAACACTTCTAAGTTAAATAATACATCTTTTACCATTACCTTAGGTTCTGCTTTTTTAGTGTCTCTTTTTAGAACAGAGTTTTTGTTTGTTTACATTATTACTAATAATAATACACTAACAATTGTTAGATTGAGTTTAAGAAAAATGCTAATCACTTGTTAAGGTCACCTTTTTGAAAAATTACTTGTGGTGATTACAAGATTAAAGAAAAAAAATTAAGCAAGGAATATGCAAATTAAATTTACATTAATTACATTTCTCTGCATGACAAGGACTAATTACATTATTTTAAAATGAGAGAGTTACTCCTGAACTGGTGTTTCACAGCTGACTTTAATTGTCATGATAATTTCATAATGGATCTTAATAATATTATATTTACAATATGAGCATGTCTTTCAAGTATGAGTGCAAAAATAATTTGCTCTTAGTTTCAAGACTATGTTACTTTTTTTTCGTCAAAATACAACAGAAAACAAAACAGAAAACAAAAAGCTCTCTTTTTTCTCCAAACACAAGTCAATAGCTAAATCAAATCATGTAGTGACACTTTTATTTTGGTAAGAAACATTTCATAAAACAGAAGGACTTTTTATATAAGAGTCTTTCAAATGTTATATGCTGTCTCTGTAAGAATCTTGCACATTTTTCTCTCTCACACTTGCAATAAGGATGCTTGTACAAAACCTCCCTCAAGATAATGTAAATTTTTTTTCTTTTGTTTACTCTGATATGTATAATGGCATAGCCAAAATTAGAAAAATAACCCATGGCACCAGACTTATTTATAAAACTAGCTTTAAAAATACTAAAAGACTAGCAAAAGAAGTCCTGCAACAGAAATTTGCCAATCAGAAATAAACTCTTAATTTAAATGCAGCCTTTGTTATTCAGGAGTATTGTACAACTCTCCCAACTGCAGAACAGCAAGCCCAGTTTCAAAGCCAATGGACATAAGAGTTTTGTGTATTCCCTAAAAACAAAACAGTATTGTTTAAGTAGAAAAACAGACTAAAGTGCGTGCATTGGAAGCCAAATAAGCTTTGTGGAAAGTAAACTTTCTGCCTGTCTTCCTCATTTAAAATGAGATGCTCACACATGGAGAGCTATCAGTGACTGTACATCTAAGTTTTTACCTTACATTTTAACACAAACTCTGGTATTTGAAGACTTTTGCAAGAGAGAAGTTGTTAGTTTGTCTTTTGGTGATATTTACACGTGAAAGCACTGGTCAGTATTGGAAATCCAGTCTTATAATTCAGATAGGTAAATATGATTCTGCTTTAGAAAGTTAACTTTTAAAATATTTAGATAACACAAAAGGTTATATCACAAATTAAAAAAAAACATTCAAATAATTTCCCCCTTAATCAATACATAAACGCATATAAATATGTATATATATCAATTGTTCAGGTGAGCCAAATCTTCATATATACTTTAATGGTCAAGTTGCTCTTTACACTGTTTTTTTTTCCCTTTAGCATTGTATTCTGACTTTTGCAGAATAAATGTGATTGACAGACATGCTAAATGTTGTCAAACTGATGGATTAGGGTTAAAGGGATCCACAAACTCTCTCTGTTCTGATTAACTTGATATTTAGGAATGTTCTATCTTTAGAAATGTCTATCAGTAACAGTGCCAAAGGAAGAAAACCTCATACGGTTAAGGTTTCATTATGATATCAGTATAGGAGGACTTCTCTTTTTTGTTTCTTGAATTTACATCTAACAGTTTTGCTCTCAGTCTTTGGGTTGAAGGAAGATCTCTTTGAAGAGATCATCTCATTATACATTATCATGTTATCATATGAAAATTATATTCATATTCCCTTTTATATATATGTCTTGTTGAAACAAGATGACAACTTGCCATAATAAAAGAAAGCTGTTCACCATAACCGATGAATGTACATCGAACACTTGAAATTACCTCCTCTGCAAGCATATGAAAGTTCCTCAGCCATTTATGTTTGCTCTAAAGCAGCCCAGTTATCTATGAAAGAAGTCACCTGAGGCAAAAAGAAGACAGTTCTGTATTCCCATAACCTGACCAGTTTACATACTCATCAAATCTCTGATACGCTTTGAGTCTTCCACTCTTGTGTGGGCAAAAACAACATGAAAATTATCACTGTAGGCACACAGACAGAAGTAATAAATCCTAGATTCTACTTCTAAGAAGGCTTGTTCCCTAAAAGCACTAGTTCATCACGTCAGGATCATTCCCAGTTTAGCTATTTAACCAGTTTTCACAGTAGTCAGGTGATACAGATGCCAAAAGTCAGGCAGCAGCAAGAACAAGGTTGCTCCATTCACGGGGAAAAGCCGCAAACCAAGGCTGGCCCCAGCGTAGGTGGTGCCTTCATCAAAAGGCACAGTCCCACAGGCTCTGAACCCTGTGGCAGTGATAGAGTCCATTAACAGCCAAGGCCACAGCAATGCATGAACCATGTCCAGGGCCCATCCAGGGCCTCCACAGAGGAGCAGAAAGGAGATAATGCCTGAGATAGGACTAGAGACAAGGCTACAATATCTGAAGTCCAAGAAAGATACAACACTGGAGAGAGGCGTCCTGCTGACATTTAAAAAGGGTTCCTGGATGGTTGACTGGGGACATGATCCATCCAGGAAATTCCCAGTTGTGGCTTGGGAGTGACTGTGACTGGGTTCATTTCAAAGGCAACCTGGATGTAGGACACCCTTTTTCAGAGGATAATTCACTTGTATGGCTGTGGCCAGAGAGTCCCCTAATCTTCCAGGCCATACAAAGGGCTGCAGCAACATTAAGGTTTGGTATAGCTAAAGGCTAGGAGAAAAAAGTTTTTTTCGTTCCTGTGTGGAATCAGAAACAGATGAGTCATTAGCAGTGACTCAGGAAAGAGTCTTGTGTTTGGGGATGAACATTGAAGGTGTGCAACTGAACCTGAAATGCCAGACAAATCAGATCTAAAATTTGGCCTTTCGATCTTTTGATAGAATTTATTTACTTGTCTATTTTTAGGCAACTAAAAATCCCCAGATTCCCTTTTCTTATTAAATAGAGAGAAAGAAACACCTACAAATGTGATCCATTTAACTTCTGAGATATTTTTCTAATTTTGACGAATCACTTTCTAGAAGTATCTAATTTTGTCGATTGGTGAAAATAGGATGTGGAAGTAATTAGTTTAGGCTTCCATACCTGTGTTTTGGACCCCTGAAATCAAGCACAAATCTTACTCCTTACATACCAGCCTTTCATGAAATAATGTCCTGTGGCCCAAGAGCACAAAAACACAAACTGTTTTCAAAAGCACTACTGAGAGCTACAAGAACTTGTGTTGCAATCATTCCACCTTTCTGGCTACCAAAACTTCAAGTTCTATTTCTCATAGCAAGTGTGTTAAGGAATGCCTACATAAGGAAGATAAATGTATAAATTAAACCCCTTTATTCATAGAAAAAATAGAGACTTATCGATCCAAGTAAAAAAGAAAAAAAGAATTCCCAATATACCTCTGAAACATAATTATTGATCAGAGAACTATTCAGAGTTTTATTAGATCTTAGGGTCTCTTAAAGCCTCTTTTCCTCTGCTGATCTATTTGGCTCACTCTCCTTAAAACTGCAATCAGCTCAATTTATGTTTTTCAAACCTGGAATTGAAGAAGTTCTCTTGAGCACAGACAGAAGACCTTTAACAACAGTTTCTACCATGGTTTTCTATACCCCTTTTTATTTTGAGGAATTTGGGTTGTCCTTGAAGTTTGACAGTGTTAAATTTCCTATTCTTTTTCATCATATCCACCAAAGAAAAGTTTTCCTATGATAATTAGTTTTGATCATTCTAGTACAGCCAAAGCTGTGTAATGCCTGCCATGGCCTCTATTAATGGATTGATGATCCATTACATACTAATGGTAACATCAACTAAATTAAGCAGGAATCACTTTTAACATGAACGTGTTACACTAAATACTGCATTTATAAGCAATGTGTTCAAGATGACACAATGGTCAAAAATTGCATGTCACTATATACTTTTTTATTTGAAGGGCAGTACAGTATTTTATCATCATTGCTTATATGAACATGCTTCTGATCCTTTTAACAATGTTTAGCTATTTTAATGACTGCTTTGTCTCCTTCCTATCACTTTTTTTGTGTATTCAAAAGATAAATTTGTGTAACTTGACACCTTAGTAAATGCCTAATAAGACAATCTGGTGTATCTGATGTGCCAAACTGTATTGAGTAATAGAAAGACCTGCATCATTCATATTTTCATAGAAGGATATGTTTTCTGTAAAATTTTCTGGGTTTTTGTTTTTTAATCTTTTGTATAACTGAAATATTCTGTCTTACACCTTCTTAGAAATATATTTTTACTTTTGTGTTTCTTTAGGAACTTATTTCAAAATTGTTTCCTAAAGTCCAACGAAACTTTCTTTTTTCTCAATGCATTTAAGAGTTACATATTGTACTAGGCTTATTCTGATTCCATGCATCTCTTGGGTCTAGTTCAAATTTCTCTTTGATCTGACAGGTCTTTAAACCTTCCAACAGTGTAATAATGTCCAAGGCAGACATAAGACCTTTGCATTGCTTTTACAGCCTAAGGAGTCAGCTTGAATTTGCTTTTGGCCATAGTACACAAAATAAGCCCAGACATCTCTGCACCTGCTACGTAAATATGTCCCTAAGACTACAATTGGCAGTGTTCAGCATAATATTTAAGAGCCTTAGAACTGGTAATGGGTTTACTATTAAATGCAAGTAGAAACAAAAATTAAATGTGAGTTTTCTAGGGAACTGCATTAGCTGCTCAGGGACTATGGCCAATTATGTATAAAAGTTCTAGAAACTGTAAGAAAAATCTGAGAAAATTATTTTATAACATCCTAAAATCAAAATTGATATAATCAGATTACTAACTGAACTAAATGTCATAACATATTCCCATAAGACATCCCAGCTCCAGAGAGAAAGGAACTCTGAAATTGATAATAACCTCACAAAGCTCTAGAAGCCTTTGTAGCCCCATAATCCAGTAAATATGGCCTTACAACTGCTAGTAACAGGCCACAGTATTTGTACGAACAGCGGAAGCCTGAGGACCTATCAGGCTTTCTCTGCACTTCCTTGATCTTCTTGGAGAATGACCAGATGGTCATTAGATATTTAGTTTACATTTAGATCACTTTTGCCCAATGGTGTGGGATGATGCCTACCGTTACCATGGTGTTGACGTATTTATGTAAATAACGGCTTGTTGCAGTTTAACCCCTGTAGGCAGCTCAGCCCCACACAGCCACTTGCTCACTCCCCCCCCAGGTGGGGTGGGGGAGAGAATCAGAAGGGTTAAAGTAAGAAGACTCATGGGTTGAGATAAAGACAGGTTTGCAAGCAGAGCAAAACAAGGAATTCATTCACCACTTCCCACGGGCAGGCAGGTGTTCAGCCATCTCCAGGGAAGCAGGGCTCCGTCATGTGTAACAGTTGCTTGGGAAGACAAATGCCATCACTCCAAATACCCCTGCTTCTTCCTTCTTCCCCACAGCTTTTATTGCTGAGCTTGATGTCATATGGTCTGGCATATCCCTTTGGCCAGTTGGGGTCACCTGTCCCAGCTGTGTCACCTCCCAGCTTCTTGCCACCTGCAGCCTACTCGCCGGTGGGTGAGGTGAGAAGCAGAAAAGGCCTTGGTGATGTGTGAGCTCTACTCAGCAACAGCTAAAACTTCTCTCCGTTATCAACATGGTTTTGATCACAAATCCAAAGCACAGCCCCATACAGGCTACTATGAAGAAAATTAACTCTATCCCAGCTGAAACCAGTACATAGCTACTATCAACCAGAAGTTATTGGGTGCAGCAGAAAGAGCTATCTATGACACTAGAAAAGGATTGTAGCATAGAGGAGTGGAGCCACGGAGTAACAACAGGGGCCTTCAAAATGCAGGCCCAGGACCTCAGAGAGCAAAACAAGGAATTCATTCACCACTTCCCACGGGCAGGCAGGTGTTCAGCCATCTCCAGGGAAGCAGGGCTCCGTCATGTGTAACAGTTGCTTGGGAAGACAAATGCCATCACTCCAAATACCC
The DNA here is from genome assembly GCF_000687285.1 of Phaethon lepturus. Lineage (NCBI taxonomy): Eukaryota > Metazoa > Chordata > Aves > Phaethontiformes > Phaethontidae > Phaethon > Phaethon lepturus. The sequence continues at coordinate 16,269 of NW_010515750.1, forward strand.
CTGCTTCTTCCTTCTTCCCCACAGCTTTTATTGCTGAGCTTGATGTCATATGGTCTGGCATATCCCTTTGGCCAGTTGGGGTCACCTGTCCCAGCTGTGTCACCTCCCAGCTTCTTGCCACCTGCAGCCTACTCGCCGGTGGGTGAGGTGAGAAGCAGAAAAGGCCTTGGTGATGTGTGAGCTCTACTCAGCAACAGCTAAAACTTCTCTCCGTTATCAACATGGTTTTGATCACAAATCCAAAGCACAGCCCCATACAGGCTACTATGAAGAAAATTAACTCTATCCCAGCTGAAACCAGTACATAGCTACTATCAACCAGAAGTTATTGGGTGCAGCAGAAAGAGCTATCTATGACACTAGAAAAGGATTGTAGCATAGAGGAGTGGAGCCACGGAGTAACAACAGAGGCCTTCAAAATGCAGGCCCAGGACCTCAGTTATAGACACTAATCACAAATGGTCAACAGCCTGTCACTTAGCAGCTGGTAAAATCATCTTTAGATGAGAACAAAGAATAAATATCCAACTTACAATAAATAATAATTACATAATATAATTGAGGACAAGTGAAGAAGAATCAAGTAAGCTGATGGTTTTGGCAAGTGTATAATAATAGTCACATGTTGACCCAAAAAGCAAGGAGGGATCCAAATCTACCATCACCACTATATTCTTTTTGGGTTTGCGACACTGGTGTCTGGCTTTATCAACACACTGGAAGGGTGAGAATAAAATAAATTATAATACTTAACTGTATTATTAATGTGAATTAGCTGTAATAAATGTACAATATGGACTATCAGTATTAGCATCAATTCAATTGGACTAATAATAATTTTTATTAGATTATCAATAATTTCTTCATTTTTCAATCTGTGAACTATAAGAGGTGTAGTACAACACACCGAAGTAGTATGTTTCAGGAAACAAAAACCACAACCCTGTGTAAAAAAAAAAAAAAGGAACATAAATGATGTACTACACAAAAAGAGGAAAAAGAAAACACAGAAGTATAGGAATAAATCTGCTTTCAAAGGAATAATTGTGGTATTCCTACTTAGGACTGTAAAAGGTGGGTCAAATGGGTTTAATAGAATTTACTAAATTTCTCTGTCATCAAAAGAGAATAACTATTACATATATAGACACAGACGCACATAGACACACAGACACACATATGTGAAAGACTCAGGTATGAAAAAAACCCTACAATTAAATAGAATAAAAACAATTAAGGGAAACTGTATTACTTCTTTGACTGAATATTTAATTAGAACTTCTAATATGATGATCCTTTGCATTTTTCAAATAATAAATATATGCGTATGAATTTTAAAGAAAAAACATATAGAGAAGTCCTATTTTGTCAGGAAATCTAAATATATAGGTAATATTATCTTACTAAGCATTTACTTAGCTCCCATGGACCTCAGTGATAGTGTTTGTGCTTAAAATTCGGCTGAATGAATTAGCATTATATGTGGCTTCATCAGAAAAATTCTGACCATATATAAATAGAACAAATGCTAAAATAAATGGTAACCTTTGAGAAGAAAGAAATGAGTGTCATTTAGTTAGCACAATGAAAATGTCTGCTTAATGCACAGTGTCAGTCAAAAAGAAGAAAGACAATACCAAGATTTATAAGGAAATTAATAGAAAGCAATGCTGACAATATTACACTGCCATTATAGAAATGAAAAGGCATATTTTCCTTTTGCAGCTTCGCAGGCAGTATATGTGACAACAGCATATCTTTTCTAGCCGTAACGAATATTGGATGAACATCATAAGAACACTACAGCAAAATAAGTATATATTATGTCTCATATATATTTTAGTATAGGCACTTCCTTGTTACATTACCAACTCTGGTATTGCTGTTCTGAAAACCAAGCTAAAACTATTTTTAGTTAGTCATTTTTACTTCTGTAATTTCTCAAGTCTGTAACACAACAAACCCAATCTCTAGCTGTCAGTGGTGTAAAAATCAAAGCAAACAACAGTTTTTTACATTCAAAAACTTCTTAAAATCGGTAAATGATGGAATACGGTTAGTCACAGACTTCCTTCTATGGTGTCTCTGCATGCTGTTACGGTTCAAGTACGACAGGCCTGAGAACCTGTGGCATGGTCTACCCTGGTGTGACCTTCCCTGTCCCACTGGGCTGCCATCTGCCAAAGCAGCTCACCTGGAAGGGCAGCAGTGTCGGGGGCACTCTGCCTGGTAAAACCAACAGGAGAGGCACATATTCTCATCTGCCTTACTGAATTTCTCATTTTCACTGATATCTGAGTGAAAGACAACTCTTTCTCAAAAAATTAATATCGTATGAATTTTCCATTTGTCCAGGCTTAACACAATTGAACTTGAATTTACATAATTTATTAAAGAAAAATCTTTCCATAGTTCTCAGTCTTTAACTCCAAGCAAATTATTTTAAGGGATTTGTTTCTTGGTCCATACTCTAAGTTGTTCCTGCCCTGCATTTGTATCGGACTCAGATTCTACAGAGATTTTTACGGTGTTTGTTTTCTTAAGCACCAAGGAATAATCTTATTTTGTTGTCAAGGACAGAGAACTAAATGCAAGAGTAATAACAGCAAAAGAACCTTCACAACCTTCTATCCAGAAAACACAGCAGTTTTAATTTAAAATGTTTTCTAATGTCTTAACATAAAAATGTCATCCATTTTCTTAATCAGACATTATGACATTAAACACTATCAAAACCAGCAACAACTCCTCCCACCCACAAGTTTTATGAAAATACTTCAGTTACCCAATTTATCTTCTTTTGGTTCCAAATGTTCATGGAAAGAAATCCATGAAACTTCCAGGTCTTTTGAAGGTATACAATAAAAAAAACTTTTAAGATAAGACAAGATGAAAGTTGTCAAACCTGATAAGAAAAGCAGCAGCCAAATGAGGGTTGTTTTCTCGTCATTCATAATACCCAGTGCTTTTTACTAATAATTCCCTCTTTATATGTGGCAAAGAAAGTATCTTTAGAAGAAAACTAACAGCTGTCAGAGCATGAAATACTGGAATAGCCTTTCAAGCAAAAAGCTGAAGTGAGGAAACTAGCTGATTTTTAAGTGAATTGTGGCAAAGTGATGCAGGGAATTAAAATGATATAACTTCACGTAAGAGCAACAGACTGGCTGGCCTGGGGGATCCTATCCAGTTTTGTGTTCCTTGTACCATTTTTGGACAAGTGTACATATCAACTGTAATTTTTAAAAATGCTAAAAATTTAATTTTTTATGAGTGGTTTACTTGTGTTTTCTGTAGTGTGTGTGAAAACCTTAGAGCCATCCTGAGATTTCTGGTGCTCAAACAGATGAGTGTTGAAGAAAGGTCTCATCACTTATTGAAAATCAGGACTTTTAAAAACATTTTAGGTTTTATCTTTCCTCAAAATAATTTATAAATCACTGAGGTGTTGTTTGGAACTCACCTTTAATATGTGGATACAATCTTGTATTCAAAGATGCTGTACAAACGTACATTAAGGTTTGGAGCATGAATCCCAACAATTTTTAATGGGTTCCACATTCATCTGGAATTTGGTAAAAGTTTCTATAAGATTTGCAAGACACTAATGTCTTGGTATAGAACTTAACATTGATAGGCAGGTTGTAAATGCCTCTCTCTTTCTTCTGCTTTGAAATGAACTGGCATGGAGAACTGAGTTTTTTCTGGTGGTCTTTTAAAAAAAAAAACTGGTTTTTTTTGAAAAACAAAGCTGTTTCCCTTGCAGTGGGAACAACTGAACTGAAACAAGCTTTTAGAAATATTCAGGGTCAAGTCCCTCTTATTTTCCATCAGTTAGGGCAGAAATAGAATTAAATTGTTTTTTGCCACAAAAATATACAAGCCAAAGGCCAATATTCTGAGATGAGAATTACCAGTCACAGCTGTTGAAATATTTTATTGCTTGTTTACTAAATAAATACTAGGGGGGGAAATCCTTTCTAAATACATACTACTAAATAATTCAGAATGCCTTCATCTTCGCCAGACTGGAAAGAAGAAAAGGTAATTTTTCCACAGCCATGTGGTTATGGCAATCTGCTGATAAGTGGCATGTTTTGATTCCCATCCCTTCTCCACAAAATATTTAATTATTTTAATCAGAAGCCAACAACTATGATAGGAAAGGAAGCCATCTCTACATACCCTGAAGCATAGGAAATTGTCTTGGGAAGTGAGATAGTTATTCCCTAACAGCATAAGGGTTTTGACCTTCAGCCTTTTACATGCTGTCTAAATGTGGTTTATGCTGTAACCCATGTGGTGCAGATGCAATATCTCTTCTCATTTTCTCAGTTTTCCTTGATTGCAGAGGGAAAAAAAAAACGAAGAAGAAAAAAAAAGGGGGGGGAAGAAGGGGAAAAATAAGCTACTTACTACAGAATTTTAATTTTTGTCGCTAAAATATTTTCTGAATTTCATTCACATTGGCAAATTATTTTGAAATTAATAAAATTAGAATTTCAGTGAATACACTACTAAATATAAGCTAGACTATTTAACAAAAATTGCTGCTTCCCATGATTAGAACTGTAATGCTTCTGCATTTAAACATGTGAGGAGCTGAGCTCCACTGACAGGAACAACAAAAATACGAACTAAATATTATAAGTCCATGGGAATTTTGCCTAAGTAGTTTTGAATCAGTTAGTACAAAGTTACAAATGCACAATAGCCATAATACTCTTCAAATATGTACTCCTAAAAGAGTAACGAGTATTATCCTGCTATATAATATTTTTTTCCTAACATATTTTGAGATTATAAAATAATAAGGAATAATTTTCATTACCAGCTAAGGTAGTTACCATTACCTTCACTATCAGCAACATCAGAACAATGGACTCTCTGTTCTTGTTGCAAACCTGAACAGAGTCAATAATTTCTGGCTGTCAGAATCAAGTAACAGTTATTGTATTTTAATTAGGAGGTAACATAAGTTAAATGTATCAATAAACCAATAGAGTAGGGAGCACGCCTGGGAACGAAATTATATCAATATATTTGGAATAGCGTCATTTTCTGTGAATGTAATTTTTCCTCAATGTTAAACTGTATTAAGAACATCACTGAAGACCACCTTTTCTTCTTTTTTTAACAATATCAGTTCTATAGTTTCCAGATCAGTTATACTTTTCACATATTATGGGTATATGGGTTATAGATCTTCCAGGGAGTATGTCTGGCATATGGCTTGGCATCTGGCTATTGTTTGTATTCCCTCATCTCTTCTCTATAAATTCTTGACGTTTTCTTGGAATGAAATCTTTCATTTATCTGTGAGCCAATGACTTCCACCCTAGGGATAAAGGCTAGCTCTTCATTGCCAGAATAACCAAGAATGTTTGGCATAGTTTTTATACAACATATGTGTCTTATTTTATTTTAAAAATCTCCTTTGCTTTAAAGGCATTTACGAACAGTTCATCTACCTTTAATGTATTCTGCAAAAGCTTCAAATTATCTTGCTTGAATTCTAAAGAGAGTTAACTTTAGCCTTCTAATATATTGTTTCTCGACCAACTGTTAGCTCTGCTTCTGTGACAATTTCTCGTTTGACTTTATAATTTCCAGGGGTAGGAGTAACCAAGCACTGAATTTGTACTGTAACTTGAAGGTAACACCTTGAGAAGCTGCGGTTCTTTTTCCTGTAAAGTTTTTTCACTTGTAACTGTACACACACCTAAGACGCTATGGTGTTTTCTGTTTCACTTCAGAATTCTGAATTGTAAATCGGTAAAAACACAAAATTTAGCCCCTTTTTTTGTGAGAGGTTTGTGTTGGGTGAAGTTGTAGGTGTAAATACTCAAGATGTAGCATGTTTCTTGGTACTCCCTCAGACTCTGTTACGGCCTTGATTTGCAGAAAACTTGATTCACTGTTTTTTGACAGAGGAAAATATTATAGCATATCAGGTATTCTGGGTTAGAGTGGTTTGTTGTAATCAGGTGATGGGGGTGGTATAACATGAGCGGGTAAATACTACAAAGCTGGCCAGATTTGTATCTTTTCTGTTTCAGCTGGTGTCCATGGTATCAAAATGGAGTATGTGATAGTGTCATATTACTGTAGGTTGTCTTATTTTCCATCTTTCTCTCCTTCTTCTTCCATGTCCCCATCCTAAGATGCCTTAGTTTTCCCAGTTATATACCACATTAACCATTTTTTCATAACGAATCATCATGGCAATCCTATCACTCTTGATATGATATTTAATTTTCTAATACATGATATTACATTTCCTTGTGGACATACAGGAGTCTCAGGCTGGACTGACAACTGACATCTGTTAAGTTAAGGATGTAACAAAATGGTGGAGAAGGTCTCATCCTATTACTGCAGATACTGTATGTTTAGTTGGTCATATTTGTGCTTGGTGAACCTCCAAAATTTGAAGCTATGTTTTCAATTATAGTTTCACTTTGGTCAGGACTGTTTGGACAGTGTGTTCCCTCATTCCTCTTACTACATTATCCAGACTTGTGTGTTTCATAACTGAAACAATGCTGGTGTACTTTGTACCATCTTATGTCATCTCAATCCTGAAACGACTGGCTGACTTTACTGGACATTACAGATGAAGTACAGTTGCTCTACAGATACAATGAGATACAGATACAATGAGATACAAATTTAAGGCATCTAAACCTGAGAACATGACTAAATTGCCTAGATATCAGTATCTAGTGCCACTTGAGAATTTTCAGGGCATCATATCTGCCTCTATCAACCACTGCAGAAGAGTAGAGTTTTTTTGTAGGTCTTTTGTCATATCTGCCTGTCATAGATGTCTCAGATATCTGAAGATATATTAGATAATGTTAATTACCTTTAAGTAGGCAACTTAATTGTATTGTAGGTGTGAACTTATGAGGTAGTGTCTAAATTACCATTGTGACCAGTGGAGATTTAGAACTTTTCTTGATTTCATGAATGTAGGCCTCCAGAGATATCTGCATGGAGTTGGCAGATAGGAAACAGAGCTAAAAGGAGTCTTGTGGTTTTCTGATATGGCAGCTAAAGGCGGGGAGGAAGATATCTCTAGACATCTATCTTAGGCAATCAAATTGCTTCCTTAGTCAATGCAATCAATTTGGCTGAAAAGATTTGCCTCATCCTAAAGAAAACATCTGGTGACCAGTCAACTGAGCATCTCTCTACGCTTCACTAACAGTACTGAGTGTATCTCTACTGACTATTATGGGAGCCCTTAGACTCACTTAACCCTAGACACTCAAACGTAGATGTGAAAGTTTAAGTGTCAGAATCTTAAACTAAATCCCGCCACACATCACTTCCTTAGATTCTGGAAACCAGATTTTTAAACTGTATGAGCAATATTTTTAGATTTCAGAATCTGTTGTGGATTTGAACAACTGTGAGTTTAATGCTATGTGACAGAAAATGTACTTTATCTGGTGTGTTTTAAGACAGAATTAATATGGAGTTAAGAATGGATTACCTGTATAGAGAGAGGTGCAAAAAGGTACTGAACTTTTTGTTATAACAGTATCTAACTCATGTTCCTTGTGATACAGTGAATGAAACCAGAACAAAACAAAACATCTAACACATTTTTGTCTTTTTGTGACTAGAAATTTGTCTAGGAATGAGCTTAAACTATTTACCCTGATACAACAAAATTAATACTTTCCCTCTTTATATAGGAAACTTATGCTACATTGTACACTACTGGGCTACTAACTTCTTCAACATCTCCCTGGTTTTATGCATATGAGTGATCTTAGTAACTCCAACTGACTGAATTTATGTGGAAAATGAAGCATGAGGCATGGGTTTCAACTAATTTTTTCCATGCCAATATCTGTAGCTGCCCCAGAAGGTCCCCAAATCAGCAAACTGGCAATGACTTCCATTCCTCTCACAACAGCTGACTTGCAGTAATTACATACATTTGAGCTATTCATCCTTTAGAGTCTCTGAAGAAGTATAAAAATGTACAGGCAATTCATCTGGTGAATTTTAAATTGCAGTTTTATAATGAGATATTTTGTACCTGGTAAGCATTCATACCTCCATGCTACTTCTAAAGGAAACCTTCAGTTTCTGTTCAGACTAAGGTACTGGTATTAACTCATGTATATCCACATATACACATGTGTTCCAGTGGATTCCACCTATTCAGTCCTACTCAGTAAAGTCTATTTAATAATTCTGAAGTGGCAACTTCAGTTTCTGTTATTGCATAGTTACCTGTTAAATAATGCAACAATGTCATTCCTGTTTGATAGTGTCCTAAAATAAAAGTCGACATCTCTATTATAACTAAAATATTTCATATCTCTATGACAAAATATTTCATGCAAGTATCTACACATCCAAATGTTGGTTTCACATAAATACACTTTAAATTATTTTGATATAATTTACCTTGATGCTGTGTGCTCTTTCATATCAGTGTTTGAGCATACAAAATTTTCTTCAAGGAAAGCCAGCAAACACCTGGTTTCTTTCTTTCAGTGGAATACAGATAGACTCTGCAGATCACAGCTTGGAAGAGCCAAATACAAAAGGTGTTTATAAATGGTGAGAGATCCAGAATGAGAATGTCACTACAGATTGCAAACTCCAAAACAGTAAAACAGAACTGTAATAAGTAACAGGTGATTTTATCAAGCTCTCAGTATAAAAATAGGACAATGCATAACTAAAATATTTTTTTCATGCTTCATGTTACTATTAAGACATGCTCTGAAAGCAAGGGTTTGTTAATTTCTTGTCCTTAATATGGTAAAGGGTGGTCTCATGGATGACCTTGAAAGATGGAATATATATATGGTTTCTTAGGAGTACAGTTACCATACATTGAATGTATAGAATAAAACATAAGGAGAATTGAGAATTATAGAAAATGTGTTATCTTTAAATGTGCAAGCATTAGTCCCTCTCCACTATTCATGTAATATAATTATGAGAGGAAACTAATAAAAGCTACATGTACAAAAACCCCCTCATGTTCTGATTGTCTACAAGGCATTACAGTAGATCATGTAGAGATGCCATGTTGCTAATCAAATTACTTCTGTAAATGAAAACAGCCAGTCAGTTGGTACCTGAGACCCTTCCTTTTGGAAAACAAATTCAGCAGCAACTGACTATAGCATAACAGAAAAATCATTGAATGAGACCTGTGGGTCATAAGTCTACTCGAGGCCTAATGGGATTATCACTTCTTAGGTTGCTGGAGGAAATAAGGCTGCAGAATACCCTAAGGCACCTCATGATTTAGTCTTAGAGACACCAATTTATCCACATTGTAGGGCAATGAACCAGAAAATATCTTAGAGCATCATTCTGATGCAAATTGCAGGGTATTTTGTGCTTGGAATTGACAACATTTCAACATAAAGGGTATTCTTAGAGCAACATAATATGGCATTTTAAAATGATTGATTATATTCTTTACCTACCTCTGGTTTTCCCCAACAGACATAACAAAGTTTATGCTGGTATATCATTTCAAAGCATGTGACCAATTGTAACAGACAAAGCAGCTGGAAAAAAATATTTTTCACAAGTCATTCTATACATCTCTCTGTTCCCGCTGGAGTAAATCTTGTTTCAGCTACTGACATCCACAAGAGACTTTCCAGAGATTTTGCTGAGTTTAGATAAGACTGCACATGATTAATGTCACTCTTCAGCTGGATACTCAGCGTAGGGGTATATTGCCTGTATCAGATTCCAAGCCCACACATAGAATTTTTCTCCAGTCTTCTCTGCTGTCATCTGGAAAGATGAACTACTTCTGTTAACTCCCTCCCTTATGGCAAATAAGATCTTTTGCTTGCAATTGTACCCTACGAAATTAGAAAATGCATCTCAAGGAGTCGAAACAGAAAACAGGGCCTGAATATGTTTGCCCTGGATCTGATCTGAGCTCCATCTAGCTGTGTGTTCCCACACATGAGCAAACAAACACTGAACACCTCAAGGGAAGGTATAAAAAGCAGGACTTTTATAAGTAAAAAATATAAGTAATTTATAAGTAAAAATAAGTAAAATTCTGAGTGATAACTTTGTATCTAAAAATATGAAATTGGACTGAGTACTAAGTGGGAAGTTTAGTTAGTTTTCATTATTCTCAGTTCTTGCGATATTTTTTTGTTAGACTTTCCCTTGGTTACCACTTCCTGTGACCTGTGCCACATGGGTCCCAGTTGTTTAATGTCATTTCTAACACCCTAATACACTGAAGAGAAACATTTAGGACTGGGATCCACAAAGAGGGTGCCCTCTTCTGGAGAAACAGCTAAATGATAGGCAGGATGTTCTCAAACATTTCAAAAGGCATAACATTTCCATGAGGCAAATGAATGTTATCTACTATGTCACGAAGTTCTTTATTAACATACACTTCTAATTATCCCATCTATGTTTGCGTTTGAAGCAGCTGGGATGAACAACAAGATTTTTTCTTCTCCATATAATTGTTTTTCATACTTTTGAAATGACTCTTCCTAATTTATTTATTTTTTTAAATTCAGTTTCTGACCCCAGGAATTTCACCAATATCCATGAAGAATTTCCTGTTACATATATCATGTAATATTTTACATATTTCATACATATACAAATGTCATACTGATTCATATTAAAATATTGCCCATATTATTTTCCATTCCATTTGTTACTCACTCTAAAGTCTTGTTCATCTTTTGGCTACAGCCAGGTGGAGGGTGTTTATACTGTACCTAAAAATAATTATGCAAAATCTTTAATGAAGGTATTGTTGCTGTTGATATTAGCAGTAAAGGTAAACCTTAAGACCCCAACTTAAGACTAGCCCTGGTGCGTATCTGTTTCATGGAGTTTCCAGGAATTACAGGCACTATGTTGATGGCATTAATCTTTGATTATTACTGGATGTTTTTAAACCGTAAGAATCAGATAGGTTTGTTTTATAATTTTGCTGATGTTTTTAAATGGTACACAAAGCCACAGAGAACAAGTAAAATGCACACTTCTGAGAAAAATAAGCACATCATTCCTTTAATATGAGGTAAAACTATTGCAGAGTGGTGTGACTTTCTTTCCATAAAATTGGTCATAAAATTGTCAATACATTAATCGATTATTCAGTTTATATTTGAAATGTAATCTGTTAGGGCAGAAGAAGTAATAGATATGCAATGTAATCTTTCTAGATCTTTCAGCATCTTTACCAGTATAATACAGCACCTAATGATACCCATGGTTCCAAAGTAAACTCTATCTCCCTCAAGACATATTTAAAGAATTTATTTTCCTCCAGTGAAAATAAGTAGACATGGTATGATTTATGGTACTCAAAATATTCAATATACATGAACTTCTACTTCTGTTGAGTACACTTACAGAAGGTGGAGATTTTGAAAAAGACAGACTTGGAAGAACAAAGTCATAGATAAACAAATGATGCAGCTCTATAATCTTGGATCAAACTCTTGTGAGAAAGAACTCTAGGAAGCACAGGCTCCCTACCTTTGCTCAGGAGCTGCCTTGAATCCTAGTCCTTGTGTCAGCTATGATATAGCCATGCATGTGCGCAGCCACGTGCCTGCTGATCTGTGGATCAGCCACGTACCTGCTTGACTTGTGGACCTGACTTCTCAGCATTCCCAGGTCTTCCCACCCCAGACCTGCGTGGAGAACCTTGGGCTGGCTGTGCTCTGCTTCTCTGTGTGCTGTGCAACTGCACCGTGGTTGGTGTGGGCACTGCCCCTGCCAGCATCGCTCTCAGAGGAGGGCTGTGAGGAGCAGTTTTCTCTTGTTTCTCCCTGACACAATATCAGTGAAATAGGATCTTTTTTTTATTATTATTTGATAGGTAAGGAAAATGAAATTTTGAGGACATACTGACTTTTTCAAGGTGAAAGAAACAACCACAGCCAATATAATCCTTTAAAGCTTATGGCTTTTAAAAGAATAAGCTGAAGTCTTTAGACCATGCCTTTATTACTAGTATTGTTTGCTGAAGAATTTAGGCAAATTTTGTCAGAAGAAAAATAAGGTTGGCTAACAAATCTCAGTGGTGGGATTCAGAAGGGACAACTGGCAACATGAATTGGAAAGAAAAGGTTTTGCCGAATCTTTTGTTCTTGTCTACTTGGCTATGAGGCAAGCAGAAAGGCAAGGCGGAACATGAGAGAAAAGCATTTAAATGGCATTAGGGTTTTGTTGTTGTTTTACCTTTTTTGATGGTTTTCTTTTTTTGGAAACTACCCAGGAGAAAGGTAATTGTCCAATTAATTTTCATTTGTGTTATAAATCTCTTTTGGTTTTATAGACTGCAAATAAAAGGCCATAAAGATATTTATGTTCTTGGTATTTTCATGCAATGGGGTTGGCAATGACTATGATCCTGACAATATTTTAGCTCATAAAGTTTGCAGGAAGCTGCACTGACCAGACACCGTATGTAATAATCAGCTGGGACTGACCATGACATTTGAATCTGGATTTTGAACAGCCATGCAAGTGTTCAGATTCTTCTTTGATTAATCTCTAATTAAACCTGGAGACTGCTTCCCAGTTCTGAATGCAGTTCAGGGTTTCAGTTTTGAGTTGCTTCCTCTTACAGTTTGGGTTTACTAATTTTCTTATTTATACTTATCTCCCCTTTCACTTAGGAATAAAGTGTGAAAACTGTGTGCTATCTTTTTGATTTTCACGTATTTCAAACACGTGTTTTTGGGGTAGGCCCAAACAGCTCTTCCTAGCATGTAATGAGATGAACACAGAAAACAGCCATTGGGTGTACGGCAGCAGCTTGGCCTTTGTCAACCTGTCATTTGCTTTCCTTTTACCAAGGATTACAGGGAGGGATGTAGAGAGAATAAACTTGCAGGCTGGAAAGTGTGTATTACATATTCAAGAGGGAGACCCTTTTGTCACTAATGCACAGTTTCATCTACAGTGAGGTGAAGTACTTAAAGTGCTATTTGTAACCTTTTTTTTTT
>NW_010515751.1:0-28908 GCF_000687285.1 Phaethon lepturus
CCAGCCTGTCCAGATCCCTCTGCAGAGTTGTTCCAGTTTATACCTGTATAAAGCAGCTGTACAATCTGGACCAGAGGGTATTAATTTATTTTCTCTCTTGGACATACAAAGATGAAGAAAACAAGAAAGACTGACTTGCTTACAGAAGAGAAAGTTCTGAAGCTATAGGAACAGACACAGAACTGTTTGTTGTATTGGACTGAGAAGGAACAAAGCATTTCAGGGTAGAAATACAGGCATTCACCCATGAAACCAAACGGGCACTTCCTAGAAGAAGCTGGCACACCTCAGGCATTTTTCTGGCCCCTTTTCTCAAAACTTTGGAGGGGGGTGTGTAGGTGGGACGTGCCCTTTGTCAAAGCAATGTCTGGAGAAGCACTCCCACCCAGATTGCACAGTTTGCAGGGGAGAAGCCACCTACTGCTCAGCCAACATTACAGCAACAGCCCGCCACTTGGCCTCCCCTCTACAGCCATCTAAAAAATGTTCATTTGGCAACTCAAAGCCTTTAAAACCTCCAAAACTTCAGACAAATCGTGGAACACAGTGTATCTTTTTCCTGTAGTTTCCACAAGGCAAAGGGCATCTCTTGGCATTCTGTCTTATGCAGCATTTTCCTCCTCTTTTTTACACATACTTGTGTCAACCAGCACACACTCTCTGTTACAAGCCCCATGAGGACCAAGGACAGAAGCAGCTGAAGTCCATAAACAATCCCTTTCTCATCAAATCCACACAAGACTGTGAGGCTCCACCCCACACTGTGGGGGTAGAGTGGGACACACTTCTATTTAAACCTTTCTACTAACAGGACTGTTCCTTCAACCATAAAAAGGAAAGGAGTATCAACTCCCACATGTTTCAAATGGCATCCTTTACATACTGAAAGGCAACCTAGAAAAAGCTGAAGATCCAGAAAGACTTTGACAGCATTTCATTTTTGCTAACACCTGAACAAGTTATCTATTTGCTGTGCTTTTTGAGCAGCAGCAAAAACACTTGCTCTAGCGACAGAACTTGCAGGGACTTGTCACTTGAAAGAGAATTTCTTACCAGCTCACTAGGAAAGACTAGGAGGCGGGGAGGGCAGAGGGGGAAACAACATACAGTAGTAGGCAAAATCACTTAAGGAAAGAGGAAGCAAGAAGTTTGCATGGGTGAGACTGTCTGCCTGCCAGCCAGATGCATCTCACATGTCCACCCTTCCTGTCCAAGGGAGACACCAGGCTGGGAGCAGCTCCCTTCCCATGGCCTAGAACATTCCCACGTCAGTGACATTCAGGGTGTGCTTCTTTTCTTAGCATGGAGTACCTGGAGGACTCACTGGGTGACCATGAAGATCTGCAGTATACACTCAGCATTTAAACATAAATTACCTCGTAACATAAAGAGATATCCAGTATCGATTTTTTGTTTTTTTTGAAATGCAGAAGAGCACAAAGACACAAATGGATACTCTTTTTTTCAACAAAAGTGTGTCTCTACAGAAATAGCTACAGGAAACTCCTCACGTGTCTGAAGAGAGTCGAGTGATTTAGTGCTAAGGACTGGACTAAAATGTGGCAGTTGTGTGTAGTTTTAGCATGTACCCCATCAAAAGAAACACAAATCACGTACCTTTTGCAGCAGCAGATGCAGAACCAGGCAAGCCCTACCATGACCACAATCAAAATAAAAACAGATACAGTCACATAGAGTATACTCCACTCTGAAAAAAAGAAACACAACAGTGCTCTGTAGAGTAATATGAATAGGAGAATTTCTAATACAACTGTATTAAAATAACCAAGCCTGAGGAACAGGGAGTGGCAACAGGAACATAGCACCTTCATATTCTCAGAAGAATGTCAAAAAAATTCTTAAGCTTCCAAATTGAAAGTGCCTGTTTGAAAATTTTCTTCCACTCCAATACCTTTTACCATCCCAAGATACCTGAAGGCTATGTGGGGAACTAGAAGTCAAAGGGGCAAGGTTACCATCTCAGTTGTCATCCTCTAACTGAAATAAACACAGGTGTACTCTGGGTCTGGCGTGTTTAGTAGTGCGTTAAAAGAGCAGCTGAATAGAGATAGATCCTTCTACCTGCACGCTTACATTTGTAAACCCAGGAACACACAAGAAGGATATAAAAATATGTGTATACTCACTATTTCAGTGTTACTATTACACTATGAAATGACACAGCACTAGGGCAGGGCTCCAGGAGGCCCCAGCCTCAAGCTTAAAACCTACTGTCCATTTGGTTGGTTAATTAGTCTTTGCTCATAACAGACAGACACATGGCCCACGGTTACTTAATGGCTTGTAGCAACTGGCATGTGCTCCTTATAAATTTCTATAGAATTACTTGAAAACTAGTGCATTGCTCAGCAAATGTCTCCAAGCCTACACAGTACTAAGAGTTGAGCTTTATTTCAACTTAAGCAGAAGACCAACTTAGTTAAATTTGAAACTTGAAATAGAGAGTCTTAGCTGTTATGTTAGGTGTGCCACAGAACATAGACATGATTCAGTTGATGAAACTAAGCTGCATTCCCCAGGTGCAAGAGGTAAACTGAAAGAAACAGTGAAATTAATCATACTAAAAAGCTGAGGTTTTAAAGGAGACCACATTGGTTAGTCCAGAACACAAGTGTTTTCTTTCCTGAGGTCAGATCATACTTCTGGCACAGCAGCATCAACCACCCACTCAGAATATCTAAGTAGTTGCCTCTTTTTCAGCTTTGCAACAATCAGATGAATAGTACTCCAAACCTTTGCAGTGTCCACACTATTCAACAACCCTTCCAATTGGCCCCCAAGAGATCTTGCAAGATCTGTCTCCCATGACAAAGTTTTCATGCTTTTTTCCTCAAATAGTGATACTTTTTAAAATTTAAACTTTTAAAATATTTTAAATAAAGGCTACTATTGTCAAGACATTATAATTTCAAGATGTTGTTCAAATATCTTTCTATAGAAAGACATTGCTGAGCTGGAAAATAAAGAGACAGGTTTAGTCTTCCCTCAGCATCTACCTCCTAAGTACTCCCCATTCTGACAGCAGAATAAGCCAAGTTATTCTTGAAATATATCCCACAACACCCAAACTCACCACAATTACTCTCTCCATCATTTAGATAACGATGAATCAAGTTTTCCATCCACAGCTGGTAGCAAATGCAGCGCTTTGTTATGGGGTCACAGTGTCCATGTCCAGAGCATTTTAAAAGGCAGGCTAAGAAAAGCAAACATAGAGTCATTTGTATAAATGGACAACTTGTCACATATCCTCTTACTGTAAGACTAGATTGGTGGTAAAGCATCTAGTTCATAACATTCTGATTTTTTTTTTTTAAATCTCTCTTTCCTTTGGTGTTATGTGTTAAATAGATGTACAGTTCAGCAATACTGCAATTGTATGCAAGTCAAGAACAGTTTATTCTAGCCAGAAATAAAAATGAGCTGAGGTTGTGGAATTCAGATCTGCTCCTTTCTTTATGACATATTTGTAAGAACTTTTAAAGTATCTGAGAACTGAGGAATATCAGTGTTCTCAGGTACTAGAAGACAAGCATCACACCAATAAACTGGAGTGTATTTCAGTATTTCAAAACTGAATTACAGCATCTGAGGCCAGAACATTTACAGACCTCATACGCTTATAGTAGTAGCTATTGCTAGAACAATGTGTCCTATCAGACTAAAATAAAAAGTTATTCCTCTTAAAACTTAGAGTAGCACATTTGCTATGACAAGAAAAATGTTAATCTTTATTTTCAAGTGACACCTATGTATTTTGGTAATCCAAGTACATTTACAATGGAATAACAGTCCTTTTCAACAGGTAAATAAAGACATAATTGGTTACTGAATCGATGACTATTTTATTACCAGAGCTCACTCTCTCTGTCTGCATTTGGATAATTATGTCCTGATTTTAAATTATGGAGAAGTCGTATCTGTAATATCTGAGTATCATAAAGGGTTCACATTACTAGTGAAGTTTAAAATAGGCTTAGAAGTTCAAGTATCTTTTTTGGGGAAAAGGAAAAGTTCGTTATGAGTCTCCAGTGGCCTGTCTACATTGCAAATATTAGAAGACTAGGTTATAACACAGTGATCACCTGAGCATTTTGCCTGATACAGATAGATAAAAACAAATTAAATTACAAGCCTACTACTGAACACTAAAAGCCTTGAAGGAAGGAGGGACATGAAACATTCTATATTATAGCTATACTAAGTTTTGTCTGTCTTTCAACAAAAGGTGGTATGAGTGTGGTATCTTTATCCTCATTCCCCACACCTTCCTGGTGGAGAGCAGATTAGGATGTGCTTTTGCCTGCTGTTACAGATGATGTCTTTTAAAAGAACACAAGTAACTAGCACCAGTCTACCACAAATGAGCATTTTAGGTATTGTCTTCAACGTCATGTTGCGGAAAGCTACATCCAAGCCCAGACACCAGATGGCAGACAGAAGGCCTTCATGCACTGTTTCCAGGTGCTGTGTTAGCCAAAAAGCCTGCAAAGTTCCGAGATGAGCAAGCACCATCCAAAACATACCAGCTGTGTCAACCCGCAGGACTTTAAAAAGCAGAAAGTCAGCCTTCTCTTTCAAAAGCTGCACATGCAGAGTTCGCGAGACATCTGACGCCTTGATCACCTTGGAAGGATGCCCGTTCTGCACGTAGAACACAATCGCAGTGCTGCAGAAAGAACAACTAAGGTCATGACTGCTGTCAAAGATCACTTTTGCCAGGCATTCGGTTTACAGCCTTTGGTTTTGTTCCTTGAAAGCAAATATCACCACTGATAAAGGCTAGGGAACTCTGTCCACGGATCAGTCAGCTCCATCAGAAAGCCATGGACTTCATTCTGAGCTGGAAGCGCCAGCAGTTCTCCAGCTCCTCAGTTTCACAGAAGAAAGGTGAGGACAACAGGAAATGTAATTCCCTCCTTGGTCTTCCTGACCCTTACTTTAAGAGAGGTATGTATACATGTGCTTTCCCCACTCTCACCTAGAATCTGTCACAAAGCACTCTGAAGCAGTTTGAGTAATGTTAGGAAAGTGAATTTAAGAGGAAGAAAAGCTCAGAAACCAAGAAGCCAGAGAACTTCATGTGGGAGCCCTCCTTCCTCTACCCACTTTTTTTTTTTATCAGGTTGGGTGGTGGTGGTCTCATCCTGTGTCAGACACTTCAGGGAACGTCTTTATCTGAAACGCAGTAATTGGAAGCTGTGATTAAAAATACCATAGCTATACATGCTAGATTTTCCAAACTGTTTGTTTTAAAATTAAGATGTTCCCAGAGAGCTAAAAAGACACCAAAATGGGTTTTAAATTACCAAGCAGTTAAAAAGCAGTAATTTAAAGATAAATCATGTCAACAGGTTCTACCAATCATGCAGAGAAGTTTCTCTGGGTATGCACAGCCATCTCTAGGCCTCTACACCAAGTAGAGGGGCTATTTCTACTTCAGAGTAAGATACCACACTTAGGAGTATTTGGAGGGGGCGGGGGGGAGATTTTTGTCACTAGTTACCTGGGAAAATGTTTATAAAATACTTAGAATATCAAAACCTTAGAAAGGAAGTCAAAGATAAGGGGAATAAAAGAGGTTTGATCAGATACAACTGGAACCTTATTTTGAAATACAAAAACTCTTCACTATGAGAAATCTGTTTGTCTCACTCCAGCCAGCATTTGGGAAAAATAATAGCACTGTATGGAACGAAGACATTGAAATATATGCACACGCTTTCTTTAAAGGAATAAAATAAAAAAAAAACTATTCAGAGAATTTTTAATTTTTTTTTTAAACAAAACACTTCAGTTCTGACCCTCCAAGAGACCTTACTTCATGAACTTCCTACCACAGCAGAAGAAATTCACCTTTTAAAGTATACACTGCTGAGAGCTATAGCATTTTTGTCATCTTTTCTACATTACTTTGCAACTAATTATAAGCTGTTAAAGAGTCAATGAAAATCACAAATCTTCCTGGCACAGCAGGGTATCTTTGTACCTTATATCTGAGTAGGCTTGTATCTTCTGAACTTTGATATCTGAATCCAAAACATTCAGTAATACAGCCAGCTGTCTCACCAGGGTGTCCTTCTGCTGTTCACTCAGCTGTCCCACGCCAACTTGCAGAATCAGCTCCACCAGACCACTCCTTTTGGGATCTGACAAGAAAACCATACTATTCTTTCAGAGCCTAGCAAATATTTCAGTACTAACTAAAGACAACATGCAGTACTCAAACACATTTATTAATACTGTATTTTCCTGTGTAAGACTCATATTACTTATAACTCAACACTTTTGTGTTCTTAGAAAAGTACTTGGCCTATATTTTCACATTCCCTCTGAAACAAACCTCATGGGTCCTAAGGTAGTAACCCAGCTTAGCAGCTGAAAGCAAGCACTTCAATGTGTACTTCAGCTCATTGTTAACACATTTCTGTGCAGAACAGCAACTTCTGTCCGTCTAAATGCTGCCATCTTAAGGTCAGAGGTAAGCACTAGGTGAGTCTAATTCTTAAGTTCCCTGCTAGTTATCTACTGCTGACTACCACCCAAGAAAAGGGAGGCAAAGATGGACTCATATGGTAACATGCAAGACTGCGTGAGCAAGTCTAAGCGAGGATGTTCAATTTGAGAAATATCAAATATGTTTACCTTCACAAACTGAGGCTTCTGTTAAATAATACTTGAACTTCTAGAGTGCCTTGCAAAACAAAACAAGCTTCACAGATATCCAACGAGAATCCTGAGCCATTTAGTGTGACTACATTCAACAATAAAGTAAGGAACAGATATGAAATCATTGCCCAGGAATCAGACAAACAAGAAATCTGACAGACCCATGATTTCAGACTCATTTCCTGAAACCTCAACTTATGCTTCCATCACATAGCCATTTATCCTGCATTTGAAAACAAGTCCATATATCAGCAATATCAAACCATGAAAAGCCATTTAAAAAAACCCTGAAATTCTCTGAGGGTTTTTTTTGTCCTTCAGGATTAGAGAAGGAAAATAAGCATAAAACCACAATTCAACCATCAAACACAACTGCAGCATTTGTATGTAAACTTAATGCTCAACTCCCATCGCTTTCTTTTTTCTGGTTGTTAATCAGTTTGGCCAATGGAAACAAAAACCTACAGTGAATGAAAAGCAACAAAAAATTAATGAAAAATATTAACTAGGAAGTATGATTTTTATTTATTTATGTTTCCAGTAATTGGTAGTTAACAATCCCGACATGCCATCTTCTAACACACTCAGGCCTATTGAGAGAACAGTAAGAAGGTAGGAAGAGACCTTTTTGCTTTGTGTTTTAACTTGAGAGAATCTTGTCAACATTGAAATAAATAAACGAAAAGGAGAACAAAGATGAGGTATTCACAACGTACTGATGACCTTTTAATTGTCATACCAGGCCGCACTTCAACAGTGGCTGAATCAATATCTGAGTCTCCTTTGGCATCTGTCACTTTCAAGTGAAAAGTATAGGTTCCTTCCACCAGATTAGTTAGCTGCAGTACTGCCTCGTGGTCTGAGCCATGGATCACATCCTGCAAAAGAGGTACCAGGATGATTATACCTAACCTCAGAGAAAGTTGCAGGTGTGACTATCAAGTCAGGTCTTGTCTGATATGACAGTGTAAGTTCTTGCTTTGGCTTTTGGGACAAATGTGACCTATGCAAGGTTTATAGCAGAGTAAAGCAAATTTGGAAGTAGGAGTTAGTGAGGATGTCTGCACAGTATGGATATTTTCATTAAAAAAAACCCCACAAGAACAGCTGACATTCTCAAGTACTCGTCTGCTTGAAAACCTGAGACAGTTACATTATTATTTCTCAATTTTACTCCAATATCCTTAGTTCTGCTTTCTTAACTCCTGAATTATTTCCTTTCCTTGGATTTCATGTATTTCCAACTATCATCTTGCCAGCTATATTTAAACTAAATGTCTTCAATTCTTATTATACCCTCATGTGAATTGTTTCTAGAAGCTTTATTATCGTTCTGCTGTTTCTCCTCTCACAGTTCTTGCCGATTTGCCATTATCTTCCCGACTGTGAAGAGCTGTCCACCGCACCTTGTGCAGATAGGCAAAAGAAGTTATCACAGTTTTAGTAGCTGACATATAAATTTCAGTTTACTATGAGGTACTTCAGCTGTCTGTCCCCACTCAAGAGAGCAGACTCCACTGCCCTAATAACCCAGGCTATTCACCGTGGTCTGCCAGGCAAGGTATCTAATACATCTACTGCCAAACACCATTGTTATCTTAACAAACCACAAGTTTTGCCTCATCTGGTACCAGACATGTTTCTTTAGTCTTTATCGGCACTTCTTGTTCTCCCAGAGCAAATCCTCCTTTGGAATATCTGGATTCCAGATTATTTTTCCTCTAACAAACATTAGCTTGATATTATCACTGATTACTCTTTAAGAGCCCCAACTTTATTCTTCTGTCTCGAGTCTTTCCCAACTAAGTCCACACTGCTGAAGTCCTCTTACTCAGCTACTATATTCTATAGCTGTACTGAAAATAATCACAAGCCCCTTGAACAAAAGCATTGGAGAGAGCAGGGGAGACAAACCAGAAACAGACACCATGCCTCACAGCATCTTATGCATCGTACCTGCTTGCCCTGCTGCAGTGATACTATACCCATAACAAGAGCTGAATTTGACTCCAGTCAAGGTCTTGACAACCTTCAAGAAACTTACCCCAGCTGCTGGGCTTTGACCGTCCCGAATCCACAAATACGACACAATCCCCTGGTCATCAGCAGACCTTGAGCCATCCAAGGTAACAGAGTTATTTGGAAGCACTAGAACATGCTTCCCACCAGCATGCGCCCGGGGTGGACTGTTGTTTTCTAGCCACAGAAATAGTGGAGGAGAAGGATTTGCTTTGAAAACATGCAAAATGTGGTATGCCATTGCCAATACACCCACACTGCAATCTACCTGATAATTACAGGCAGTAACAACAGAATCTTGTGTCAAAGGTACAGGGAAAGGATGCACGGGGTATACAGAATCTAGCTCTGGGATTATTACAACCTGACAAAAGCAGAGCTGCACCATGAGGAGAATACCAGCAAGAGGTACCATCCAAAAATATCTTTTTCAAAAAGCATTATGGAGTACTCTATTTACAGTCTCACAACTTATGCGTCAGATCATCTCAGTCAGGCAAAAAGATTTTCTGCCTACTTAGAAACACAGCCCAGCATGAAATCACCATGCTGGGCTCTTCTTGCCTTGAGAATAACTTACTACCTAACAGAAGCTTGTGTAAGGTCTTGTATCTTCACAATGCCTGTATTTAGGCAAAGTGTATTCAGGAAACTTTGAGTAAGCCCAGTTCCTGAATGATTTTTGCTTACCACTAGCAGTGAAATTAAGGCATGCATTGGGAGTATAGCCAAAAAACACCAAAGAAACATCAACACATTCTCTTTCCAGAAACCAGACATCGACTTTTGCTTAGAACACATCCGATAAGACAGAGCTCCAGGAAGCTATAAGGCTGAGTGAAATACCTCACTGGTCTCAGTATTAGATTGGACATAAATAATTCAATTTTGGGCAGATCTCTAGAGCATTCATTGACTGTAACTCTATTCTTTACAACAGCATAGAGTTCTCTGTGATACAAGTGATCTTCTTGTCTCTTCCAAATAAACCAGTTGATTAAACTTGGTTATTGGAGCATTAAATGTTTTTAACACTGAACCTGTGACTGTATATCAGTACATACTATGGCTACAATTCACAGCACAAATGAGACCATAAGACACATCTGGGCAGAGCTGTTGTCATGTGTTTCTGATTAAACACCTAACTGAAACTCTGGAACCAATGACCCATGTGGGTAAAACTGAGTCCAGGTTCTTCTCCAAGATGCATTTGTTCAAAAAGTCAAAAAGAAACAAGGCTGCACTGTTTTCAAAAAAAGTCAGCAGATAAGATTCTGATGCAACTCTGCTATCATTTCATAAATGGTGTGGGTACCATATCTGCAGAGCCAGAGTGCATTGCTCCTCTCAAAAAACAAGGTATGCAACAGAAAGCCAAACAACCTATGAAATCTGTCAGGAGTACCTGACAGCAACTCTTATCTTTCACAACAGGTACTACTATCCTAAAGGCTCTTCTATAGAATGCATATCGGGGGGAAAAAAAACCAGCAAAAAACAAACCACCACAGAAACTGTTTCTCTGTATCAAAAAACCAAAATAAACACAGGTCTTAACATTAAAAGTTTTTAAGTGGAAATAGATATAGCCTGAGACCTCCTGTCTTGGATGTTACTTAAAACACACAGTAAAATTGCTTTTCTACTCAAAGCATAAGTTTGAGAATAAAATGAAAATGTATCCTCTTAATGAAGTAGTCACATCATGTTCAAAAATAGTATTTTTGAGCATTTTTATTACAACTAATTCTGCATATATTTAACTTCTAAAAAGCTTGCAATAAGTGAAGTTAATTCTACCAGTTACTCACAATACTCCTTTATTACAAAATAGCAGTAACTCCTAATACCCTTGAAATATGACAACAAATATATTATCCCTTTCTGTTCCTACTTCCTTTACATTCTGTCAGTGATTGAATTAACTGGCAAGTTGCTTATCATATCCTAAGAAGCAGCAACTAGGCTTACCTTCCTTCACAGTAATAGATAGCACAGATGCACTGCTTAAGCCCTGTTGGTCTTTCACGGTCAGCCTGAAGCGATAGGTACCAACCTGAAGACCAGTCACAGTAGCTATTGCTTTGTTGCCATCTTCCATCTGTACAGAACTTGGTCCACTGAAATAAAACATGTCAGAAAAACAATCCAGCCAGCCAAATTATTCTTTCAGCAGCATAGCTCATGCCATTTTCTTTTATGTATATTGTAGTTCTACCATCACTATAAGTGCTGATGGTTAAAGAACTATATGAAACATGAGTTTAGTTCAGAGAATTCATAAATCCTTTTTTCTCCAAGGCATTCAAAGCACCCAAGCATCACGTACCCTGTTATTAGAAGAGTAGAAAATGCACCCCAGAAGTTCAACCTCCTCGCTGTACTATTTCATGGGAGCATGCAAACACTGTCGCTCTAAGACCTACTCACAATATATACAGGGTGCCAGCAAACCTCTTCCTGTACCATGAATATGACAGCTGCATGAGCTAAACCTTGTCCGTTTATTAAGGATCAATTACTTTTGCATATAAACATAAAACTTTTGCAGAACATTTTCATCCATCATTCAGGAGTGCTTTAGTCACCTACTATTGAAAGCTCAGGCTAAACAGATTGTCAATTTACTTTATTATTCAACGAACAAGTGACTGAGAAACCCTAGTTCTAAGCACAGATGGGAAAACTGTGTACATTACTGGTACCCAAGTAACCCAAGCCTGTTACTCACTTTTTAACAGGAGACATGTTCCTGTCATTTTCTCTTAACTTCGTATCAGTTGGCCTCAAAATGACACATTGCAAAAGACTGGCAGAGATTGCCTAAGCTATCCAAGTTGAACTCAAAATTCCTGTCTTTTACCGTATTACTACCTGAGCGGGAAGAGCCTCAAAGCAGTTCTCAAACAGTGCATCACCCAACACAATTGCTTAAGAGGCTCTGGCACCCAGTCACTTTCACTTTGTTCTCTATTTTACAGAGGATTAGTAAAATCTCTAGATACCTGATATTTTCCCACTGATAGAAGACAATGCCTTGGTCATCTTGGCTTTTGCTTCCATCCAGTACAGTACTTTCTACTGGGAAAGTCAATTCCTTGTCAGGGCCAGCCACTGCTACTGGAGGACTGTTATTTTCTGTAAAAATAGTATTTAGTGTATAACATTTGTTAGGTAGTCACTGGCAAGGACTGCCAGAAGGAAGATTTTACATAGACTGTTACATTACAAATTTGATATACTATGTCAAAGGTACAAATCACAAGTATAATGTGTTCAAATCAGCGGAAAATACTAGGTGGGAGAGACCAGCTCTGCAACAAGCCAAATCCCACAGCAAGTACTTCCCTTTTTCACAGTCATATCTGAAGGCCCAGTCACACTCCAAGAATTTTGCAGCATATTCAATGCACTGTATGAAATGTTTTATAACAAGAGTGGTAGAGTATTTTTTTGGTTCCACCACTGCATCCACTCCAAAACCACCCACACAAATATGGTTCTTTGCCCTCAGAGAAGATACTGGCACAGGTTTTCTGCTGCTCAAGGTCAGCACGACACCACTAAGTTAACGCCCATTTAGAGGCTCTGAGGATTCCTATTTCCACACTATAAAGGGTCTAAAAGACATCACCACATGCTGTACTTCCAATTCATGTTCTTAATTTCTGCAGTAAATGTCCACTGTAAAGTTTTCCCAGAAGTGAAATAAGCAACAACAGGAAGAAAAAACGTTACCCCATGGTGGAATGCGAGACCTTCAGATGGGCAGAAAAAGCTACTTCAGATGTAATAGGCAAATACATTTAAAAAAAAAAAAAGGACCATCTGGGCCCATTCATCACTTATCTCCCAAATCTAAAATGCGTGGAAGATGCAGCTTTCCAAAATTCCTTGCTTTACACTTTTCCCTAGAAAGTGCAATGCAATTCTAGTGAGAATTCAAATCACACAAGGATTCTTGAAGAACTGCAAAACAGTAAGACAACTGACCAAAGCACTGATTGATACTCTGAACAGCTTTGCAAAGCAGACTTTGTAGGACATTAAACCCAGAGATACATTTTAGCTTTTAGAAGTACACTCAAACACATCTCTGTACAGGTTGCCTTACATAGTCAGGCTCGTGTGAGCCCTCAGGATCACCACCTGGACTTTCTATGATTCTACACTTGTTTTCACTGTTCACTTTGACAGAACATGGAGGTGGAAGAGTCCTTGATGCAAGGATACCAGACATTCAGACTGCCATCTGAGTGGTGCAATGCGGGTAAGATGAGGCATGCAGGGAGATGCGGCATTCGAGGACAGCTCTAAGGCATCAGGCTGGCCCACCCCTGAGGGACCCAGACGTGCCTGCAGCTGACTTACCAGGCTGTACAATCAGTGTGACCTCAGCTGTGGACCGCTGCCTTGCAGAGTCTGTGACAGTCAGCTGAAACGTATAATCTCCTTCCTGCATTGCAGATAACTGGAGGTACGGTGTCCGCACTCCCTACACAGCATTTATAAAGACAGAGAGTGGGAGATAAAACAGAAATACTCATGGATTATGAAAGGTCTTACAAAGCAAATGTGAAGAAAAAATGAAATTTGTTTTATTTCATAATAAATACAGCGTTTTAGCAAGCAGTTTAAGCATCTCGTAGACAAAGAGAAGACTTAAAGGTGATGCACAGACAGATGTAATGTATTCACTACTGCAGCTGTCCCTACCAACCCAGAGAAGTATCTATAGACAATAAACCTTAATGTCTTTTGTTGGTGTACTTGTTGCATTATTTCTGAACAATAACAACTGTGAAACACACGGGACATTAACTTTCTCAATTAGGAAATTAAACACTGAGGGAAATTCCTATAGCTTATTCCATTTCCCCAGAGATATTTTAAAACAAACATCATTACATTCTTTAATATGGTATTTATAAAAATTGTTAAATGCAAAACCAAGCTTGACTTGATCCCAGCCAGATAGGCTATGGAAAAAATATATTAAGCAAGACAACTCTGTCCTGAGTATAGTTGTATTAGTTGATATCTATACAAGCTCATAAAATGACTGGGCACAGCTATCAGTCCTTTGGACAATAAAATGAACATTTGTGGCATCTCTCCTATGAGGAACAACAAATCACAATGCAGTTAGGTTTGTTTTTTTATAAAGATGATAATGAGAACTAAGGGACTTGATAAATGATTAACTAACCAGCAGAGGTACTTGTTACATTGCACTTTCACCATGGATACCATGTAACACACCCGAGACCAGCATCCTCAGCTTTAGGAACATGAAAAAGATTACCAGGCTCTTGAAAAGAAATTGTAAAATGCTCTTACATTTCCACATTAAATATCCAATGAATCAGTTAGATAGCTCAAGCAGTCATTCCCTTCTTTCAGGA
This sequence comes from Phaethon lepturus, assembly GCF_000687285.1. Classification (NCBI taxonomy): domain Eukaryota; kingdom Metazoa; phylum Chordata; class Aves; order Phaethontiformes; family Phaethontidae; genus Phaethon; species Phaethon lepturus. Next base: position 14,118 of record NW_010515751.1, read on the forward strand.
AGGCTGCTTTAAGAATGAACAGCTCTTAAAAACTACAAGTGCAGGTTGCATGGATGCTTTTGGAAAGTGTTTGTCTTGGTAAATGAACAGAAATAAGCCATTATGCTGTAAGTCCTTCCATAGTTCCATAACTGCCTCTACAGTATATGCTTGCATCAATATTACTCCTTTCCTAAACAGACCTACAAATTGATCTCTTTCCAGTTCTGAAGGTCTAAAGCATTTGCAACATAGCAGAAGTTGTGTCTCATAAAAAATGGCTTCTGAGTTTCAGCTGGCTTCATTGAATTAATTTCCTCAACTGCCTACAGAGCTACAAGAATCTCCAACTTACTGAGTGCAAATCCACTGGAAATTTTTGTGAATTTTTATCAGATTTAAAAACCAAACCAAAACAGTCATGAAAATAAAAGAATTAATTCAGTTAGCCTTCATAGGAAACCTATGTTTTAGTGAGCATAAAAAACTCACCACAAAGCGTGGTTGCGTACCACTGCCAAAAGTCTTGTCATCTTTCACTCAGAAAATTAAATTTCTGTCTGAGTCTTACTTTTCCAAGAGAAAGTGTTACAAGAAAACTCTGACTATGCCCACATTCTCTCAAAACCAGTTTTCAGCTTATCCATCTTCTGAGAGGCTAGACATCTGTGGAGCAGGCTCTAGGGTCCAAGGACAGACATTGTGAACTCAGTCTTTCCAAACCCCCAGGGAACAAACAGCAGGATGAAAAAAATTATGAAATGGAATTAAAAGTAGTATCTAAAGTAAGAGCTGAATACAACTGGGTAAAGTAACAGCACTCTAGATATTTCAGTGGTTCCAAGTAGTTACTTAGGTACATGTTTGCTCATGTTAGTGGTGAAGATAAATGAGCTTTCCAATCCTATGCAAGGAAAAACACAACATACCTGCATTGCTACAACCTTGCCTTTGCTTTTGGGACTGAGTGACCACTCATAGCTGACAATTTCATGATCATCGCTGCTCTGGTTTCCATTCAGCGTGATGAAGTTCTGGGGCAAGGTGACTGCCTGATTAGGTCCTGCATTGGCAATGGGTGGGTAATCCACTGGTTTGCTGACAGTCAGAAATGCAATGGTGGAGTTGGCTGCTCCATCTGAATCAATCACTGTGAGTCTACAACAGGAAAAATAATATTGGAAATCTGTTAAGATGGACTTCTGCCAAGTCCTAAGTTCAAAGGTTAACTTTTGTTGCACTTTTTCAAAGACCACCTAAAACAGAGCCACTGATGACATTATACAAGCTTCTGCTTCAGAAACACGTATCCCTCAAATAAGGTAGGAAAGAAATTCAGAAGACTCTTTTCAAACACAGCTTTCAACCTGTAAGAAAAAAAAAGCCTATCTATTCTGCATCCCAGATGAAACCCTTTCTCTGCAGTCAATGGCAACTCCATCAATTTCAAACATATCTCACTGTAAATTCTTTAAAAAATTTACTCAGTAAAAAACAGGGATTTCATTCATCAGCCATAGCGGAACAGTCCCTGTTAACACCTACATCCAAAACTACTTTGGATATTCAAAAGCTCTGCTTATAGCACAGTAGCAGTTCCTAACTTCTTATTTCTTTGTGGTACACTTACTAATTTTACTGAAGCTCAATATCAGCTCAGATGTTTGAAGATGTCAAGTCACAAAACTAAAAAAGTACAGGGTTTATAAAAACCACTATTGCCTCTCAGAAACACAACAACAAATCATCTTAAAATAAGACTGCTGCAGACACCTGAAAGTGATGAAAGACTGCCCTCCACAGCATGGTAACTGACTACATCTCCTAGTTCACCTCTGTTGTGAAAACTGCATAGAGCTCACCACATGGAAGGGAACGACTCTTGAAGCCTTCCTTGAATAGCAACAAAACTAGTGCTCGTTAATTCTGTCATTAGGGAATGCATACTTTTGCAGTGGGTGCACATCCAGTGTGTATCAGGAACACTGAATTTTGCTGACCAGCTAATTTCCTGTAAGCTTGAACACACTGCTCTATTGTTCAAGGACCTCAGCCTCCTGCAAAGGTGCACAGATATAGCAAGTGATTTCTTAATTCCCTAGGGTTTGGAAGACACTTGTAGCATTGCTTGTAAGCAAGCTCTGCCCTTTTTAATACAGAAAAAATCCTACGCTCATTTCTGCCACTGTACAATATGGAACAATTCCAGTAAAGAACACAGAATGAAAGTTGAAGCTATGCAATTTTTGGTGAAGCTTATGTAAAGCACCATGTTTAATGTACATGTGTGCTGGCTTCAACATGCTGCTAATGCTACACTGATACATAATATATTGACTGGTAGCGTGTTACCCACTGGCAGCCAAATAACCCAGACTGGGTCACTCAGAAGTCTGCCTTTGTGCAGACTAGGCTTTAAGTTAAAAAGTTCAGAAAATGAACTCAAATTTTCATTAAAGCACCCAGAACCACAAACATTGCTTCCATTGTCTGGACAAAATCTAGCTTCAGCAATGCATAAATGGAAGAAGACAGTAGCAAGGCAAAGGCTTTTATGAAGAACAGAATGACTCTTAATTAAAATTAGCACACAACAATGCCTTGTGAGGATCACTCTCCTGATACCGTTCTGTCTGCCACCACCCTTCAGGGGATGACCTTCACAGCCTGACTGCAGTTTCATCTCAGGACACTTGCCAGCTTCTAAGCTGGGGGAAACAAAAAAAAAGTTCTATCACAGTTATCATTGCTGGGAGTGGGAGGTATTTAATTTCTGATACCTTGTTTTGCATAACTGTGCTGTAAAGTATTACTATATCAGTATCACAAGATCACTGCAAGCACTTTTTAATAAAACTGCTCCCTATGTCCCTCCACTGTGCAAAATGATGGTAACAGCATGCAGAAGAAAAATGAACATTCTTTTGTTTGAGGTACATGTGAGCACACAGAGAAAGAAAAATTAAGCTGACATCACAGAGATAGTTAAAACCCCAAAGGAAAGCATCTGTGCAGGTACCTGAAAGTGTAGTTTCCAGGAACAAGGTTAGACAAGTGCAAGACAGGTGTGTCAGCAGATGCCTTCTGCTCTCGCAAAGGACCTTTAATTTCCTCCCAGTGGTAACTCACTATCTTCATATCATCTATACTTTCTACATTCATTAAAGAAAAACGTATCAGTCTTGTAGCAATCACTGTAATGAATACCAAAGTCTTTCATGCACTGACCCCTAACCAGTTTTCTACAATTATCTTTTTAAGCATATTTGAAGAGGGTTGATATACCACAGCTGTTAAACCACAGATTCCAAGTTACATTTGGTATGGTTTATCCGAACAAACAAAAAAATCTTCACACACAAGTAAAAAAAAAAAAAAAAAAAAAAAATCAATCTCAGACTCTGCACATTCCAACTTGTCTGCTCTCAGTAATTATGAGATCTCATCATACCCTACGCCACAGCTCTCTACCATGGCCCCAGCTGTACTGGCACACAGGCCTTCTGGGCAGGACAGGAAGAAGCTGTAACAGTAGCTGCTGTTTGAATGCAGCAGCTTCTGATGCATTGCATCTCAATCCCTCAGTGGAAGGTTGCATTTTATCACTTTTTTATTTATTAAAATAATTTATGACTGGACTCAAATCCCTGAAATAAATCGTGATTCAGTGAACTTCTGAGTAGAGTGAGAAGAAAGAATTTCACTTGTAATTGACAAAAAATAATGTTGTAACTGTGTATTAAAAATATGGGATATAAGCACGGGATGGTCCAGTACATACGACTGCCATCAATGAAGGTAGAAGTTGTAGGCAAAGAAACTTCTTGTACTTTGGGTGAAGCAACGGCAACAGGCAGCTGGTTAACTCTGACTGCTGTGAGAAAGACAGGGGTGGGGGGTGGGGAGACAAAAAAAAAAATAGTGAAAGCCCAGGCAAAACTAATCTGTTAACTCTACAGATCAGTAGCCCCCACTGATTTAAATTTAGGATTGACAGCTTTGCAGCATGTGCTGTCCTTTTTGACAAGGGAGTTAAAAGGTTACTGAAGAGCAGTGCACTGATGTAGCAGTCTTCTGCTGCAGTCACTTCTAACTGGTACAATTTAGATCAGACCGGTGCACTGTAACTTGCAGCTAGAGCCAGTTTAGCACCTAATTGTTGTTCCTAGCTGTAGTGGAGAAGGGGACCATAAAAAGCGGCACGATGCTATCTCAGGCCTGGCCTGAGGAGGGCACAAGACCAGAAAGCACGTCCTTCAAATGACTTATAGACATCAAGATATGAAACATCTCTGCATGACTGGACTACCAGATGTCCCTGACAGATAGTGACAGGCTATCAGATAAGCACTTTGTACAACTACTTGTGTTGAAGAAATTAATTTCATTATTTTAGCCAACTGATTTACCTGGTTTGACCGTGACATTTACAAAACCTTCACCAAAGGCATTTTCACCAGAAACTGTCACTTTGAAGGCATAAAGTCCCACCGATAACTGAGGCAAACACAGAACAAATTGGGTTACGTGTCGAATTATATAAAAGCAGTATGCACAAATCTGCCAATCATATTGTTAACAGAGAAAAATCCAGTTATCTGAAAACTAGAGCTCCTTCTATAAACCCATACATAAAAAGCCACTAGTCACTGCCCAGAAGTGGGGAATACAAAGCAAACACCAATTTTTATTCCATCTTAAAAAATTATTAGAGTACTCTAAAAAAAACACTTCTAATCTGGCAAAGATTTGGTGACACATGCAAGTGAAGATAACTCTGGCAGTCATTTGAACTCCTCAAATCAAGATGCCCTTCCCCATAGGTTAGATTCCTGTGAAAGGACCACAAAAACACAGTAAGCCTGAGCTTACAGCTCACTCACATGAGACAGCTTCAAGGTCTGGCTGTGTCTGCGCTCCATTTCACCACCATAGTCATCAGGGTGACTGATTAAGCTCCACTCATAGGTGTAGGCTGTTTCTAAGAGCAATAACACAGCATAAGACTGATCAGCTTTGCCTTCAAGATAAGCCCAGGAGACAAAGAAATGAAGTTCACCATCCATCAGATAAAATGCTACAGAAGGAAATCATGACTGCTACTGTTTGAGCCTGCAAAATGAAGCAGTACAAACACGTTAAAATTCCACAGTATGTTGTAACTTGGTAAAGTAGCAAGGACATAATGGACTTCACAAATAACTGACCTCTTCACAAAAATCAGCTTCACATGCAGCGAAGTTTTACATAGCTACCTATGAAATACGTATTCTTTGCTGCTGCAGCTCAGAAGCTGGTAGTTTTAAGGTAAATGTTGCACGAACCTACTTTCCCCCACCCTCTGTTTTACAGCAAGATGCTATAACCTAGGCCACATCATCTTTTGGTAGAAACTACAGGCTTTCTGTTGAACCACCTGGCTAATAAGTTCATGTTCTGAAAATAAAAGCCACTTAAAAACAACAACAAAAAACCCTCTAAAATCTAAAGGACAAAATCCTCTCTGCAGTTGGAGCCACAAAAAAGGTAGCAGTAGGAGATGAGAAAGATGGTTTTATCATGAGGTGTGGATGTTCACATAACTTGGGACTTGTCTGCATTTGCAGGTTGGTAGTGTGTGCACCTCTTTGTATGCCAAGGCCATTCAACTCACCTGTAGGTGGTGGTGGGACAACAAAGGCATTCAGTTCAACCTCATTTCTGGGTAGCACCACTTGTATGTTATCTCCAGCAGACACAATAAGTTCTTTTACTGTATCTAAGACAAAATGAGTATATTATGTTTTAACAGATGGGATGGATATAAATTTAGTATCTTCAAATATTATTTGTAATGGATAAGTAAAATTTGAAAAACACTCTACAGTGGATAGGCAAGGATAAGTAAAAAATTCCTTAATACATAATCAAATAATAATCTAGTATAATCATGACTATGGCTCCTTGGACTTTTACCAAATGAAAATTTTTCTTCTTCTCCAAATATAAAGTGTAATTTCCCCTGCTTCTCTTTTAGAGAAAAGCATTATGATTATTCCTGTATACCACATGTAACACTGCTCTGCATAAAGAATTATGCATTTTTCTTAGTAATTGGATGGAATTGCAGGAATCCAAAAAACATGCCATTACGCAAGACAAAAAAAGCCATGTGCACCAGAACAAACCTCATTAAATAAAGTAACAGTCCATACTAGAACTCCAATATCATGCCTTCTTTCACCAAGAAGCACTACTTCTATGTTTGTGTGGCACTTGTGAGGCACACCTCAATGTCCCTTTTAAAAATTCCATTTGTATGGCAGGGCAAAGATGTTATTTTATAGCTGAACTGCACATTCAATCTATTTGCCATCCAGGAACACCCTCCCAGTTCTCATATACGAAAATTCTTTCCTCTTCCAAAAATGCCAAAGTCCAAAAATCCAGTCCCCAATAGAAACATACAAAAGTACAACTTCAGAAAACGTTCCCGTAGACCTATATTTCAAAGGTTTTAAATGCCTTCCTTCTAATATTGGGAACCCACAGAACAAAGGTTCTCCAAAGGAAACATTCACTAGTGTCTAAACGTCCAATATATGAGCAAGAGGCTACTCAACAGTAGCAGCTGACAGGTCTAAAAATGGATGAAGAGGCCACATTGACAGCATACTTCCTGTAACGGCTACTTAAATCCACCCAAGGCTCCATAATTGCTCATGGGAGTTGCCCTAGACACCAATGGAGTGGAGGTTTGTACTTCTAAAAATCCATTGACCTCCACATGAGATGAGAATAAAACGACTAGATGAGGGTGATGACCAAAAGAGAGGAGGGATTGTCTTCAAGACTTCCAAGACAGTAGCGCTGAGCACACACAAACTTGAGGCAATCCTTGCACAAAGTAGTACTTACAGTGAGATTCATTACAACCATCCCTTCAGCTTCTTCTTCCAAGCTCCTTTTTGTGTCCTCTTCAGCCTCCTCCTGTGAAGGAGGAGGAGGAGCTGCCTCATCAACACTCAATGGTAATGATGATCCATTGCCTTGGAGAGGGATCTCTTGTAGCTCATCTCTTCCTGTTACCTCCTACTGCTATCCTGGCTGGCAGGCTGCAGTTTGGCAGCGGGTGCCAAGAATGTCCCAAACCAGACTTGCTCTACCAGGAAGCAAAAGGCTTAGCTTTCCATATCCCTGAGTACCTCAGGAGTGCAGGATAACACAAACCTGTGCTTCTGTTTCTTCTGGCCCTTCTAACCCTTTGTCAGGGGGTACAGGGAGGCAGGAAACCCAGCAGGAGAAAGGAGATACTCTAACATACACACGGAATTTAACACTACAGAGGACACAGTCGTTAAAGATGTCCTTTTCAAAATAAAAACTTCTGCTCTGCAGATGCAAGTCTGATAAGCTGCCTCACAGCTTTGAAATTAAAGCAAAACTTTATTTTCATAGGATGAGGAGGCCATGTTTTACCCCACTAAGGGTTAGGCTTCTCCTCTACTAAGGGCTGAGCTTTTTCAGGTCCCACCTATGTTGCTGCATGATATCTGACAACTATATATGGTGGGAACCTTATGGAACAGTTTCACAAAGGGAGCAATATTCTGAAGAGTCACACAAAAATAACAGTATGACTAGAAGAGACTATTCTGATACTCCACAAAGCCTCAGGTATTTCTCACCAGGTACAAAAATTAACCCATTTAAAAAAAGACTCTTAATCTCTACTTTTTACTTTACTGCATTTGCTCAAGTTATAATTTCCCATTAATGACGGTCTTTGTCAGAGTTTTGCCTCACAAGTAACTGGCTAAGGGTCTGGAGTTTGCAGTGTTACTGTAGGTCTAACACGCTTAAGGTGGGATGAGGTTACATTTGGATAAACAGCAAGCTCATAACTAATAATAGGTTGGAAGTCTGACAGTAAGTAAAGCCACACCCACCCACTGTCCAACCTGCAGGTACCCCTCAGATCTCTGGCTGTGTTGAAACGTTACCTGCTTTAGCAGCAGTAGCAGGTGATGTGAATTGCTGCACGGGCTCAGATGACACAGTATTAGTGGGAAGTAGCACGATTGCACCTTCAGTGACATTATCTGGGACCATTGTGGGAGCCTGGGTTTTCTCTGACACACCTGGGGAGAAATCCAGTTTGTCTGAAGAAGGGGAAGGTGTAGCAGCCTGAAAAAGGAATTACAAGGAAACAGTTGTCATAAGTGAGCCATTTTTCACATTTCTAATTTTAGAGGTATGCTGTTTTTTTAAATAGCACATAGGGTGAGCCTACTGATTTATGCCATTAGGAGGATTTATTCATATACAGAATATCTATCAAAGGAAGCCTTTTTGGTTTTGTTTGTTTTTTCCCATCAGCATTTGTAAAAAATGCTAGTCATTTTCCAAGTTTCAGATGCAGAACAGGGCAGGCTATGGTCATCAAAAGGAGGTAACCTGGAATACAGTTAAAGCTATCAGTTCTCAAAGAACAGTAGGACACATCTAAATAGAGTCATAAACCTTTAAAAGCCTATGATAGAAAGTCTGTGTGGTGAGTGTTATTGTCTTCATATTGTACACAAACATAACAGAATCATTGCCTCTTACTACATCTGCTCAGACCAGAACTTGCTCATGCCTTCTTACTTCCTCATCACTAATAGAATGTCCTAAATCTCCCTACTTCAGTCACCAAGCAGTGGTGTTGTTCTCACTGAGCAACCTTGTCAGTAAATCAGAACAGCAGCAAAGGACACAAGTTTTGCAGGAATAACTCAGCACTGGGTTATCCTTGTCCCGCTCTCCCAGGCCCCACCACCTTTCACAAACACATTAGTCTGAAAGGGCCAATAGTTTTTCCTTACATTCCCAAGATTTATTTCTGACCTAACATCTAGAGAAAAGCATTTCGCCAATTATTGTTACTGTGTCTGGCACACGAAGACATAACATACGGCCACTATTTGTACATGATCTATTAACTGAAGCATAGGATTATGAAGGTTTGTAAAATGCACACTTGTATGACAGAATGGCTGAGGTGGGAAGGGACCCCTGGGCTAGCCTAGTCTAACCCCCCCTCCTCAAAGCAGAGTCAGCTACAGCAGATTGCTCAGGACCATGTCCAATCAGGTTTTGAATATCTCTAAGGACGGATAATCCACAACCTCTCTGGAAAACCTGTTCCAGTGTTTTACCATCCTCACAGGAAAAAAGTAAAATATGTTTTTTAATATTTAAATAGAATTACTTGTATCCTTGTATTTCAATTTGTGTCTGCTGCCTCTTGTCCTGTCACTGGACAGTACTAAAAGAGCCTGGCTTCATCCTCACTCCTGCCATAGTTATTTATATACGTTGGTAAGATCCCCCTGAACCCTGCTCTGCTCAAGGCTGAAGAGTCACAGCTCTCAGCTTCTCTTCGTATTTCAGACGCTTCACTTCCACATTGCAGTCGGTTACCTCCCTAGGAAATCAGAGCAGCTCTGCCTTGGATATGGGCAGGATCAAGAGCTCCCTGTGCAGCTGGGAATTTGAAAGCCATGCCAGGGACTGTTGCTTCCCAGCCTGCAAAGAAACAGCATGGAAGTCACTGCAACTCCATTTCTGCCTTCAACAAGGAGAGAGAGAAAAGATCATTTGTGTAGCTGGGACAGTGACAGCAGTGTTGGGGACTGTGGCTGTCTACCCTGTGAGGATGCCGAGGACCACACCAAGTGCTGCATCTCCAGATGGATCCATAACACAGACGATGCAAACACCTTTGTGGCCAGACCTCCAGCTCTGCTCAATGTGCAGATAGTAACAAGATCTCTCTGAGCAGTTGAGGCACTGACAGCAGGAGCAGGGACTGCAGCTCCCCTAAGGTAGTGCCTTCAGCATGCGAACCCCAGACCCTTGGCAGGAATCTCACCCTCGACAACATTATCACGTAGAAGGAGAGCCTCAAGCCTCTCCTGCCTCATACCTTGACAAAAGGCCTTTCCTCCAGATAGCTCTCTTCTACATACTCACTCCATCCCACCATCATCCAAAAATATCTTACCACACTTTAGCAAACCTAAGTGTTTCTTTGCCTTCCAAATTTGAGGGAAATCTACTTTTCTGGGCTTCCTCTGGCTTTACGCCTTTCCTGGCCCTTTGCCAATCTATCAGCTGAGAAGCAGCCATCCTGGCTTTGTAAGACAGATGGGGACAAAGTCACCTCAAACATACCTCTTCCTGGGACACTCTCCTGCAACAGCACCAAATATCTCTTCAGTCAGCAAGCTTAGGCACATCTGAAGTAGTGTCACAGCTGAAAAGATAGCTTAAACTAAGAACACTAGCAGGCAGCAGATAATCGGGGCAGGGACAATATCAGAAGCTGAGCTCTCAGACAGAAATTACTACTAAGAGATATGCTGGAGCAGATGCAGAGGGCAAGATAACCTAAATTCCAGCTTAGAAACTGAAAGGAAAGAAAAGGAGAACTCCTTCTGGGAGTAAGTAGGGTAGGCAGTTCTGCTGGCACGGGCTTTGTGGGTTTTTTGTTTGCTTTTACCCACCCGTACAGCCACTACTGCTTGTTACAAAATACACACACCAACCGTGAGGGCCCATGTCCTTCAGTTCTTGGGGTTTGACTTGAGTGCAAAACTCTTGAGAATTCCAACAGAAAACAAGAACACACCCATAATCCCAAAGGAAAAAAATAGTCACACAGTTCCCTGTGGAAGCTCAAAGTTACAGTGTGGGCAACCGCATGATGCCAAGGGGATCCTTTCCCACTGCTGGTCCCTGGTTGACCTCACAGATCGGGTGCTTGCTTTCTCCCTGTGAATGGGAAGGACAAGCCCAACTGTGTTGCCTTGCTTCATCCTGATCCTCCAGGCAACCCACCTTTCCCCCTCAAGGAGGTGTCTTCCTCAAGTATTCCTAAAGACAACTGCTCAGGACTCTGGTGAGTCAAGGTCTGCTAGTGTTGTGTTTTATATGACTGCTTCCCCAGCAGTGTTTCATAGAATCTTTGGGTTGGAAGAGACCTTTAAAGGCTACCTAGTCCACCCTCACGAGTTTCCTCCCAGCTCCTCTGCACATGACTACCACATAACTGCAATACCGTTTGCTCTCATTTATCTGGAAAGACTTAGGGAGAGCAGCTCTGCCAGCAGTGAAACTACTCTTTCACTGGTGTACTTCTCCCTCCTCCTCTGCATTCCGTTATCTGTCTAATGATTTCAAGCAAGTATGACCTCTACTAATGGTGTAGTTGGGGAGCTGCAAAAGAGCAAACCATCATACTGTGTGACACAAAGTGCAAACTTCAAGAAAGAAAGAAACATTTTTGACAAGTAAATCTAAATATCAAAACATCTTTCAGGGGTCTTATACATCCCCTAGGGATCAAGTCAATACATTTTTAACCACACAGGACTGTTCAGCACTCACAAGCCTCAAACTGAAACAAAGCCAAAATAAAATATGAATATCTCTGACATTCCACCTAATTCTAACTCTTAAATATAACTTCTGAAGGCATGCCAATCAGACGCTAAAAGGCTCTTCATCCCATATATTCTGTCAGCCATCTTAAGCTTTCTTAGGTAGAACATTAAGCATTTTTACTGCACCATTATTTCTGCAAATGCAATAAACTCAAGAATCAAGTCAGGCCTAACCTACTGAATAAACGTTTGAAACATTGCATCATCAACACAGCAGTAGCTGGCATCTAACTAAGACCTGAAAAACCTGACCTTGCTTAGCAGAACAGCAGTTAACTGTAAATCTTAAAAAGACAAATAATACTTCACAGGTATCTCACTTCAAGTATGGGCAGCACTGCAGATTTCTGTTTTGGGTAGCTTGACAGGATTTGCTCTGTACAGATTTCTAAATGTGTTAATATTGAGCTGCTGGAAAGTGACAGTCCATAAGATCACTCTGAACTCTGATATAAACCCTAAAGCCAGGTTACTCAGTTATCTGTCAAACCCCACATGCTCTACCCCAAGTCACATACAAAAATCCCCTAGACCTGACTGCATTTATGACAAGGATGCTCCCAGGGCACAGACTACAGAGGCCTGTGTTTAGCTGGTCTCACAGTTTAAAATCTCTTTCCACATCCTTGCTCAAGAACACAGCACCTGAGGATACTGCATCCTGCTGACTACTGGTGAAGCAGGGAAACCACATTTTTGCCACCTTGCTCTGTCTTGCTTGTTGAAACAGCTTTGTCTGGAAACTGCAGAAGGGAGCACGTCAGTACTGAGATCTGTGAACAGAGCTATAGAATTGCTGTGGCAGAATTAAGCAGAGGACAGGAAAATACTGTATAATATATAACAAACAGAGGGCATTTCATTAAAGTTATTAGCAAAAATGTTTTAAGACCATCACATTTTCATAATCTATATAAAAAGACCACAGTTTGAGAGGCAGTTTGGATCATATACCAGTGAGTACGCTATTTGGGGAAATCTCAGCACTTTTAATCCAGTATAAAAACTTAAGATTTCCATAATAACAAAATTTAGTTTCTAAAGAAACCTTTTTTCAGAAGGAAACAAAAATATGTGCCTGAACGATACATACAAGATTTGATAAAAATGTCTGCTTGCTGGAGAAAGAGACATGTAAGAAGGAAATCCTATCACCAGAATTTATCACAGGCAGCATCTTTTTCACTAGAGTGCAGTTCCCAAACCAGAAAAACTTGAAGCCAAGCAGGAAGTTTGTGTTAGGCATAACCAGCAGGGTTTGGGTGGCAGGGGACTGGCTGCAGGGGTCACCCCTGTGGTCCCAGACCATGTTTGGCAATGGATGGAAGCAAGCCACCACGCACCAACACTGCAACCACTCAGACACAGTTAAGAAAGGGCAAGAGCCACTGGAGCAGGGGACACAGGAGGTGGAGGGGTAGGCACAACAGGAGACATGAGAGAGGAACATATGGAAGGGGACTGTGTACTGGGCATAGGGCTGGAGACACCCTCTAGGAAGGAGGAGTCCCAGGGGACTGAGGCCCACAAAGAAGCCCACACCAGAGCAGAAGAAACAAGGAGGAAGGAACAGTGGCAGAAAAGAGAAAGAAGCAACACGTGGCAAAAGAGAAACTCATGCACTGATCCCCACCTCTTGTACTTCCTGTCACCTCACCAGAGGGATGGAGCATAATGTGCAGTGAAAAGGAGGGAAGTGGAAACTAGGAAGGGGAGAGGAGATATGGCTGAACTGAAGTTGAACCTGGGGAAGGGCAGGGAAAGGCATTTGCCAAAACTGCTCATCATCTTCATGTCTCTAGAACGTCTAAATTCCCACTTGGGAAATAAAGGCTACACAGGCTTTGGCAGTTTCTCAAAACTTTCTGCTTCTCCAGATTCTTAACCTTTCTCTACATTAACAGAGAAAGCAAAATCTTTCTATTCTGGCTGGGATGGTAAAATCACGTAGAGTTTTACAAAGTAGGCTTGGCCATATATAGCATTACCACTGCAAGATCTGAAATCTCAGCTTTCATAAAGCTGTATTCACATGATCCCTTAGAGATGGGGAACAAATTTGCTCAGCTATGTTTGCCCCACACCTCAGGTGAACGCAAAGTTGTATGGCTTCTCTAAGGCACTGCATAAGCAGTTCAGTCAGCAGAGATCCTGACAATTGGCTACAGCTTAGCACAGTGCTAACATGGCTTCCATGTGTCAGCAAAATACAATGGAGGCAAGCTCCAAGTGTTACTGCACATCCAACGTGCACAAACACGGTGGTGCATGGAGCTACCTGCAGGTTCTTTCCATGGCTTAATTTCCAGCACACAGCACAAGTAGTAACTAAAAGATGCTTGTTAGTTTCCCCTAAACAAGGCCAACAAGGCAGATATCCTGCTGGGAGTCTGTTATAGACCACCCAACCAGGATGAAGAGTCAGGTGAAACATTCTGTAAGTGACTGGCAGAAGTCTCGCAATTGCTAGCCCTTGTTCCTCTAGGGGACTTCAACTTAGCAGACATCTGCTGGCAGTATAGCACAGCAGAGAGAAAACAGTCCAGGAGGTTCCTGGAGTGTGTGGAGGATAACTTCCTGACACAGCTGGTAAGTGAGCCTACCAGGGAAGGTGCCTTGCTTGTCCTGCTGTTTACAAACAGAGAAGGACTCGTGGGAGATGTGGTGGTCAGAGGCCATCTTGGGCTTAGCGACCATGACATGATAGAGTTCTCTATTCTGAGTGAAGTAAGGAGGGAGTCAGCAAAGCTGCTACCATGGACTTCTGGAGGGCAGACTTTGGCCTGTTCAGGTCACTGGTTGAGACACTCCCTTGGGAGATTGTCCTGAAGGGCAAAAGGGCCCAGGAAGGCTGGACATGCTTCTTCAAGAAGGAAATCTTGCAGGTGGTCTTGAAGGTACAGGAGCAGGATCTCTCCAACCTGATCTCCTTCTATGACCAGGTGACCCGCCTGGTGGATGAGGGAAAGGCTGTGGATGTTGTTTACCTGGACTTTAGTAAAGCCTTTGACAGCGTCTCCCACAGCATCCTCCTAGAGAAACTGGTGGCTCGTGGCTTAGACAGGTTTACTCTTCACTGGATAAAGAACTGGCTGGACGGCTGAGCCCAGAGAGTTGTGGTGAATGGCGTTAAATCCAGCTGGTGGCCAGTCACAAGTGGTGTTCCTCAGGGCTCGGTTCTGGGGCTGGTCTTGTTCAATATCTTTATTGATGACCTGGATGAGGGGATCGAGTTCTCCCTCAGTAAGTTTGCAGATGGCACCAAGTTGGGTGGGAGTGTTGATCTGCTGGAGGGTAGGAGGGCTCTTACATGGGGATCTGGACAGGCTGGATCAATGAGTGGA
>NW_010515752.1:0-18411 GCF_000687285.1 Phaethon lepturus
AGGAAAGGAAAGGAAAGGAAAGGAAAGTTTGTTGCTAAATAAGGAAAAATACATTGCTTTTAGTAATCAAGAAAACACAGAATGTTTTCCTTGACGATGCAATAGTGTGGGCAAAATCCCCAGCTGATATAAATCAGAACAGTCAGCGAAGCTGTACAGATTTATACCAGCTATAATTCTGCCTGTTAAATTTTTACTTTCTGTTAAATTCAGAGGAATATAAACAAATAATTTAAAGCCACATGTATTTTTCAGCTCAGGAGGAGCAGCATGGATTCCTCCTGTACAGCCACCCAGGTCAGCCGGAGGAAAGCGGCATTTGGGCTGCAGGTTGGTTTGCCTGGTGTTGGACCTTGGAGAGAAGTGGGAGAAAGGGAGGCGAAACTTGCCCGCTGCCATCAGCTGGCACAAGGACCAGGCATTCATCACTATGCAAAATAATACGATCAAGTACACAATTTCCACTTCTATGTGACCTGAAGAAAATTTTAATAACCACTCTAATTTTCATATGATAAAACTTCATCTATTTTTACAGACAATAAAGAACACAGAATTATAGCACAGATTCCTGCCTTAAGTATTTGCTGTTTACACATCGGATTTCCTTTTGTTTCTGAGCATGCTATTCCAGCAGAGAATCCTTTGTAAATGCCTAATTGCTTTGTAGGCCACACACTATTTGATCTTGGTGGTCTATGAACAATAAAAGCAGACTTACAATAGCCTTCTTTAAATCATGCTTGGCACTTGACCATGAACATGCATGTATTCTGAGGTTTCCATTTATTAAAAATCCAGCACTTTTTATTGAGCAAATTAATGTTTCAAAATCACAATGAAATACCACTATTACAGCTGATCTTACCTAGAAAAATATGGCACTAAACCTAACGAGAATGAACTGTTCTCTTTCCATTTTACATATGCTGCCGACATCCATATGTGGCGTTACAAAAACTGTCTTTGGCCTTTTTAGAAAAATCTTAATGTGTATTTAAATGAAAACATAAGTGGGCTACAATCCTCTGAAGTACTTTATTCAATTAACTCTTTTTTTTCTTTCCTCAGTAGAAAGATTTGAATTCTTATATACTGTTTTGCTCCCTGGAAGTCTCTAGTGTGATTACTATGATGATGCCATTTGTGCCACTCTGTGTACATTTATGCCATATTTTTCATTTATAACTCCTTGATTCAGATTTTTATGATGCAACTATTAGGAGTCCAGTCCTGTAAAAAAGACAGACACAGGTCCTGGAAAAACACATATACATATGCTTAACTTGACTGCTGAGAGTAGTCCTGGCAGCGAAGTTAAGCGTGGCTGTAAATGCAGCACTGTGGCTCTCTCTGTTTCAGTAGCCCGGCTAGGTGCAATGGGGCAACCCAGTGCATAAAATTAAAGTTGAGCGTATCTTGTAGGTCCAAGGCTGAAATTTTCTCTGGGATGAAACTACAGTATCTTAGTTCAAATGCAGGTGATCTTAAGAAAAAAATAGAAGCAAATTGTTTCAGCTGTTATTATGTCACATAAATGAAAGACATAGGAATGGTGTGATATTAGATGCCTTTTTTAGCTTATGAAACTTAAAAAAATATTTTTAAATTGAATTTTGCAGGTCATTAGTCTTTAAAAGGCAGAGAAGTGTTGAGAGCTATTTTGAAAATGCCAGATAACTAATATTTTTTCTAACTGGTCATTCATACACACATACACCCACAGCCTAATTTTAAAAATGATAAATTTCATAACTGCTCACAGATTGTTCTGTATATGCAGGAGCCAAATAGACATGAAATGCTGAAACAGATTTAATGGAGCAGTTGTAGTCTATTGGGGTTAAAAAGTCTCCTGTCTACAAGAATTTAAATATGCATTTAAATAATAGCCCATAATAATTCGAAGAACTCCTATGCTGTAGAGAAGAAATAGAATAGTTGATAATAGAAAGTCATTCAAGATATCAAAAGATATTTGGAGAATCCCGTAGCATGGGGCTTCGCAGGGTAGGGAGTGATGCTGCCGGCAGCAGTAGCCCTTTCTTACCCAGGTTGTCCATTTGGCTGGCAGAGGGGGGATTCAGCGGCCAGATTTGGAGCCTCTCGCTCACATTCCTCTGTGGTTATTCGTTCACACAATGAGTCCTATAAAAACCAAAGGGACTCCTTGAGAGAATAATGTTTCTTGCCTGTGGGCAATGGGTTCTTGATGTGACTCCAAGAAAGTGAGATGCAGCAACATTGCACTGCCCAGCTGTGGTAAAGTGTTTCGACAAATTGGCATATAGTTTTGGCAAATGAGACATGCTGAAAGGCATCCGCTCCAGTACACCACTTCCAAATTAACACATGCTTTATCATCTCTGTTTACTGAATAAATGTAGCAAACAGGGAGTCATAATCCTTGCCAGCGTTTTGGGATGTGGTTTTTGTATGTTAACAGTCCCATTTGCTCATATATTCTCCTTCTTGGTATATTATGTCATTTAATGACATCTGTGCGCTTCTATGTATTTTCTATACTTGCACACTCAAGCCCTGAGCTTGCTAATGAACACTCATACAAACATCTCCTTGCTTACAAAGGCACTAGTCACAACAGTAAAGTTATTCATGATTTTAAACTCATGAAGAACTGTGCCTGTAGGATTAGTGTCTTAATTTCATTTCCTTTTTTTGTTGTTTGTTTCATATTTAAAATTGATTTAAGTAGTTTTTGTCATTATGATTAAATACAGGTGAAGAGAAGCATTTTTGGATGCTTATCTTTCTTTCATCTTTATTAAAGTTTTTCTTTTATTGAACTGGAAAAATATTAAACTTTTCACCTTAGACAGCAGGTTGAAGTATGACAGTGTAATCCAGATGGGAAACACAGGAAGACTTGGATAAAAGAAAATGAACTGCAAAGGGGCTCAAGCTGACGAAGCTGACAATGCTGTAATACTCCCTTCGACTCAGGCTTGAGCTGTTTGTTTTTGCAATGAACACAAGTTTCCATTATAACATTTGCCTGTATGAAAAACTATGGCAAGACTTTGGTTTCCATGGTAACATTTTTTTTTTTATACATATTTATCATTAAAAAGCAGGAAGCCCATCCTTTTCTGTCTGAGAATGTTACTTTTAGCACTTAATAATTGAAACCAAAGCTGATTTATTTTTTATGTCAGGGTGTCTTACACACATGACTCTATCAGTGAAAACTCCCGCAGTACTACAGTCATTTATTGTAAGAAGTTTATTCCATACATTACTTCAGGAAAACATTTCCGGATTTTAAACCTTTCCTCCCCCCCGTTTCAGCTGGCACCGCAGGGTATCAGGGCTAAGCTTTCAGGCTGTTTCAGAGCACACGCCGCTCTACACACAAAGCTGTCGGCTTCATTAATATGACATGCAAGGGATACAACAATTCTGGTTCTTGCCAGTGACCAGAGAATACTTGGAAGAGTAAAATATTTTATGAAATTAATCTTATTTGGAAACAGAAATGCTCTGTCTTTACCTGGCTGCCAACCTTTTGCATTTACACAGCAGCATTGCTGTTCAACAGTGCTGAAACTAATAAATAAGCTAGGACGGCCACTGTGTCAGTTTTACTGTTCTTCAAATCCGTACTTCAGCTGGCAATTTGCTAACATTTCTCAAGTGAAAAAAGTTAGAAACTCAATCCAAAACAATTTTTCCACTCTCAGGTTCCCAAGCTGATGCCTTTTATTAGCAGAGTTTTGTATGGTGGAGGAAAGATACCCTGGTGAAATATGTTGTCTAATTAGTTTTGAATCTAAAAGCACCAAGGATATGTGACATAATTAAATATACAAATGCTACTTGAACCTAAACAATTCTTACAGAAATTGAGGTAACATCAGAATGATACATTCAGCAATGTATTCAGTGGCAATGAGCAAGGTCCGTACACCACATATACTATCTGGAGTGGGTCAGTAGCCTTAGGTGCCTTACTGCGTCCTTAGTATTACAGTATTCTGCATGTTCCCAGTGTTTCCCAGCATAACTGAAAAAAGCATCCTGTAAATCCATTACAAACTGGTGCTATAAATTCAAGCTGAGATGCTTGGCCAAACTGGTGAAATAGACTGTGGTTTGGGATACTATCACCATGCAGTTATGGCGATGAGTATGGTGTAAAAATGCAGGTATTTTTTAACTTAATGGCTGGGAGTCATTTGAGTCAATACTCACAAATCAATGGGTATTCTAAGTGCAATACAACTGGAGATGTGTATCAGAAAAAGGAAAACTGAAAAATCCTTAGGACATCTCCTTCCAGGTGTAGGATGCTGGGGGGAGCTGCTCTCTGTGAGGGGCCTCTGTGAGGACCATGTCCCTGATGGTGTAGCTCCTCTTTGAGACTGTTTTTTCCCCTTGTTTGGGGAACCAGATATTCTCATTTAAGAAATGTTTTTGTTTGTGGTTTTTTCCTAATGTTGCGGGGGGGTGTGAGCAGAATTTATATACATTTATGCATTATAGGAGTAAAGAAATAAAGCTATTAGAAATCATTACAGTAAACAGACAGCTAGATAGATGCAAATACACATGTATGTACTTCCCACCTACATTAGTGGTAATGTATTGGTGGGCAATGAAGCAGTGAGAAATATCAATAAAATTATTAATAGACAACAGGTCAAACACAGTTTTTTATATATATATATGTAAAACAAATGTAGAACTTGTACATATATTTATATGTGAAATCAGCAGTTGAGGTTTTAGAAAGTTAAAGGTTAAATTTTATAAAATATTTTTTAACTATTCAGTGTTTTTAGTTCAACTCTCTCCATTCTTTGTTTTCATATAACCCAATAAAGACAATTTTTTTTCTTTCTGCTAACTTGGTTGCTCACACCACATGCAGCTGGTTCAGTCTAGGCCCTGGTCTTTTCTTCTGGATTTATTTATCTTCCATTTTAGAGCAGAGGTGGTCTTTCATATATGCACTAATAATGTTTACATTTCTAAAATGGAACACAGACTTTCTCTTGAGGTAAAAGATCACAGGTCAAGGCAACTCAGAGATTAGATCTTCTGCCTAAGCAGACTGCAATGTAGTGAAACTTTGGAGATCTTGATCGGCAATGTTAATACCCTGCTTCAGAGCCAGAGGCCAAGGCCTTTTGTGCAGCAGCATTTTTCTTAAAATTGCCTTCTAAAATTTCTTTTAATTACCCACTCACACCAGTGAAACCTCAACCAACCCAACTAGCAACTGGGAGCATTAGTGTGTTTCAGCTTGGTGCTATAACCTCAGCGAGATCCAGCTCTGGCGGAGAGGGATGCCAAGCCGCCAGCCGCCCACTCACGCTTCCCACCCGCTGCTAGTGGAAGTGCATCGGTGGCAATGAAACAACAAGAAATGTTAATAAACTCACAAGTAGTACAGGCAGGTCAAACACGTGATGGCGATTTTTCGTACAACAAATGCACCTATCAACAGCTTCGAAATGAAGAAAGTGAAAGACAACATCTTGGAGACTGGGCTGTTTGGGTAGCAACATGCCTAAACAATTAAGTCTGGCATGCTGCAGAAAATCTCTAGAGGTAGGGTAACTCATGAGTTTTGAATTAATTGGTGGTTACATCTAATTCATTCCGATGTGGTAATACTAAATTAATAGAAATACTTGGGATAACGTTCAAGCACATTTTCCTAGGAAGACTTTTTGCCCTGCATAAACATTTAGCATCATCTCCATGATGTGCATGTCATTTCCACAAGCAGTCCAAGTATACCTTTGTTTTCCTCTCATCCCCCATAGAGTGCTTTGGGATGGAAACTTGGAGGCCTTGCTCAGCCCAGTTTAGATTTTGTGCCTGTGCCTAAGTCAAGAAGTTGAGTTTAACTTTCTCTGTTGGACTGCTCTACCTGTAATAGTTTAAGACTATAAGAGGGGCAAAGTAAATGGGAGAGGTACCATCTGTTATTAGATAAACTGAGATAGTTGAAAGATACAGGGGATCTAGAAAAACTTCTCTTATTTTTACTTGCTTTCTTTCAAAAAAAAACCCCATGGAAATATTAAAAAAAACTCAGCAGAAAAAGATTTGCCTAAATTATCAGCTTTTCAGACTGAAGTGTTTTGACATTTTTGATCTGAAATATGGTTTCTAGTTTGTCAGCCGGAAACAAATGTTTGTTTTGGGCAATATCAATCTGCTTCATATTTTGAATGCCTCATGGGAACAGTAGTTCTCAAACTCTTACACCCTCCTTGTTCCCTCGGCCATGCTTCACAGTCAGACCACTACTCTCGTGGTCGGCGGTGGCCACTCCCTAGTAATGAATTACTGCAAAGCTCAGGGGAGAGAATATGTAAATTCCCCTACTTGCAAAAAGCCACCATTGCTGGGCTTTGTGTAGGGATTTTTGTTTGGAAAACGTTTCCTTTCCTGTGGTTAAGTCTGCAAAACTGCTTGCCCGTTCCCTGCAACTTCCCCCTCCCTCTTTGCAGAAAAATCCTTCTTTGTCTTACAAGGTGCTTTGTGTTTTGTGTGGTCCCTTTACATGCCTGCAACCTAAAAGCACCTTTCTTTTGTACTGACACACACGTAAGGGATACTGCGTATGGATGTTCCGTCTGTAATAACTCCATACAGATCACAGAGGTGCCATCCAAACTTACAGCCATTAATTGGCTAAACAGGAGAAAGTGGCTTCTGCAAATGGTGAATGAAACGGGGACTATTAACCTTCCTGGAGCCAAGTCCGTGGGTACAGAATGTGTGCAGCCCACCAGAGATGAGAAAGATAGGATGGATGCCTGAGCAGAATCAGAGGCATTTATTTAGTTGCGATGAGAACGGAGCCAAAATCAGTCACTGCAATCCCAGACAACTTCAGGCTAGAGTTCTGATTCCAGCCAGTTTCTAAAAATAACATGAAAGCTGTGGTGAAAACTGATAAAAGCTTGGAAATACCAAGCTACAGCTGGTCACCGGGCTTGATTCACTGCTGTATTAAAGCCCCTTTAAACATCTTTGGCAGGGCAAAGCGTCTTTAAAGTGAGCGTGAATTATATGGTTAAATACTTGCAGCTGATTTATCATAACTTGTGTTGTTGTATAGTTATGGAAATACATGTTTTCTAGTCCTATTTTCCTGAGCTGTGTAGGTCTAAGGAGCTCACATATCTGCAGGATAGCTGCAGCTGGAATACACAGAATGCAGCGTGGCATGTAAGGCTCAAGCTCAAAACGAAAGCTCACACTTCTTAGTATAAGAGGTTGTAATGTACCAAATTATATAAACACCTAAGATAAACTATTTGTATTAAATAAAAATTAAAAGTGCTAGTAACAAATTTAGATTTCGTTCTGTGTAGGTTTCTGTGTCTGGCTACAATGATTGTACATATATAAGTACAATTCAAGACATATATCATACTCTTTAGAGAGCTGTTTCTTAAAGATGGCAAAAGCCTAAAGTTCTAGATTTCGTTCTGTGTAGGTTTCTGTGATTCTACAATGATTGTACATATATAAGTACAATTCAAGACATATATCATACTCTTTAGAGAGCTGTTTCTTAAAGATGGCAAAAGCCTAAAGTTCACTCTGTAAATACCGCCTAATTAAATGATTTCACCTTAGTTTTAAAACCATTTTGCAAAATGCCCAGGCACTGTTTTTCTCTGGGTTCCACCTAATCCAGCTGAATCTGTTTTAAATAGCTATAATTGGTGATTTTCTAGATCAAGGGTCTTACTCAGATCAATGACAGTAGCTTGTGTATATTGATTACTAACCATGCCTATGAAAATATCATTTGTTACCTCGGGAATGATAGTGGAATGAACAAGCTAACTCCAAATTGGAAGGGGATCAATGTGTTGCATGTAGATAAAAAGAAGCATGTTACCTGAGAGAGCATCAATTTTTCATGGACTGTGGACAAAACACGGAGGAAAAAGGAATTCACTAGGTCAGACACTTAATTACTGAGGTCCTGTATTATTTTCTTCTAGCAAAAGAATGAACAAAGTTCATTTTTCAGTCACAGAGAAGGAGGAAATTCTCTAAACCATGATGAAATATATGGGGCATATCCATTAAAAGTGAAGATACATGCTGTGGTATTACAATCATACTTAATGGTTTAGAAAAAGAGACTAGTATAATAAGTACTCCCGGGCAGACATGCTAAGCCACCTGGGGTGAACAGTTTATGCACATAAACATCCCAAATGTGTTCAGGCCTCAAGGAGAAGCTCACTTCTCCCCCTTTCCTCAGACATATGAAATTAAGAGTACAGTATATCATATTCAAAAAATACACCAAATTCAGAAATATACCGTATTGCAATCATATTCACAAACATGCTTCCTTGCAAGCACATATTTCAGAATATTTCTTCCCTTACTCCAGGATTGACACTGAGGTGGATCGGCAGATCATGGCAGATCAGCTTTTTTTGATGTAAATGTGCAATAGAAGAAAGATTCAGTCCACAGCTCAGCAGCACTTATTGCAGTTTCATGGAGGATGGGATGTTCTTCAAGGGAAAGGGCTGTGAAGGACAAAGAGCGGCTCTGCTGAAGTGGAGAGCAACCCAGAGACAGAGAAAATGGGTTTGCCAAGCAGAAGAGCTGCAGATGTCCCAGAGCCACGATGGAGGATCCCCTCTCTCTGCAGATAGGTCCATGCTGCCAGCTGGCTCTGGGCAGTCACTGGGACAGCCTGCAGCTTGCTCTGAAGTGGAGAGGACGGAGACCTCCTTTACCTGGGGCATGATCTGATTGAAACATCCCGAAGGGAAATTCTGTAGTGTTTTGGGACTGTGGCCTTTTGACTGTCATGGTTGTTCTTTCTGGTACGCCGATGGGATGGCAAACACCCATGGGTTAGGCTTTGCTACTCAACTCGGGAGAAGGTAATTCTTCCTTCTTTTGTGGCAGTAATGTGAGTACTAGTCTGCAGGGTCCTAGCTCATCCCTGAAAATCACACTTCCCTGATGCACTCCAAACCTACGTGGTGGGATCTGTAGGAAGTTACTCAAGTCTAAAGCAACACAATTTTTATGTGGTGCTTTAATGTTGAGGAAAAATGATGCAGCTATTTTAATCAGTGAAGAAGAGTGGTGAACTGAAAAAGAGTCCAAATTGTTAGCCTGTTTTTCGTTACTTTTCTACCAGATCTGCACCCTATGAAATTTCCATAGCATTTCTTTCACATTGTGGTGTTGTGAAACGTATGGAATATACCAGCAAATAATCTATTTTCTGATTTTAGCATGAGTATTCTTTTTTTTTCCCCTCCAAATAGAAAAAAAGAAGGGAAGGGAAGGGAAGGGAAGGGAAGGGAAGGCAAGGCAAGGCAAGGCAAGGCAAGGCAAGGCAAGGCAAGGCAAGGCAAGGAAGGCAAGGCAAGGCAAGGCAAGGCAAGGCAAGGCAAGGCAAGGCAAGGCAAGGCAAGGCAAGACAAGGCAAGGGAAAAGCTTTCCAGCATGAAATTAGAAATATTGACTGGTCTCTGAGCCAAAGGTACAAGATAAAAAAGAAAATATTTTACTAATTCCACATTTTTATTTGCTCCTGTGATTTTGGGACGCCACTTGTGGTATTTTAATTCTTTTGGGAATTTGGCAATAATCAATGAAATTAAAGGTGTTATTAAAATCAGGAGAAATTGCATAGTTTTCAGTCATGTTAGCTTGAAGGATTTCGACTCTATGAGCTCACATAATCCTAAACAGCCTGTACCTTTTCTCAGATTTGTTTTTGATAGTGACAGAAAATACAGAAAACAAACAAATACAGGTTTTCCACTTTATTAGGGAAGAGCACTGTGTAGCCACAGAGTTTATAGATTATTCACTACCACTTCAAGTAAAAAATTCCACAGTGTTACTCCCCTAAAATATTTTTGGATGGATGAAACAAGTCAACTACATTCATCCACTGATAGAAAAGCATGAGAAGTTGAAAACACAAGTACTACTGTGGCTCAGAGAGTTTATAGCTGAAAGTAAACAAGTTAGCTTCAGTGTTAATCCTTTATTTGTTTTTAAAAATTGAAGAAGGTCATAAAAACAACTCACAAAGAAGAATTTGGCATCTGGGTGTAGTGGAGGAGTGAGATCCTCATCAGAAAAGAAAGCAGTGTTGATATTAGTCAGCTAAACCTGATTCATGCTGTTTTCTGCTTCTGCTGCTGTTGTTTTTCCTTTGCTTCCAAATTAAACAAATGCTAGCTCTCTGCTTTGTTTTAAGCAAGATGATTAAATGTAGACACTGGCTAGCTTGCAAAAGGGAAAGATTGTCTTAGAAAACTAGCACCCTTATTATATGGTTCAGATTTTAAATAAAAATTAACAAATAAGACTGTCACTATTGTATATGAATCATAGGGCAATTTTTACATGTGTAAACACTGATTAGCATTTTACTTCAATTTGTTAATTTAATTAGGTCTTTTCAGAAATTTTAAATATTGTTTGAGTAGAACCCCTGTATTTAAAGCTTTTAGATGAAGGTCACATGGGCAAATCTTGTTTTGCCAGGTGGACTGTCTACAGTGTACAGAGTCTTGATAAAAACCAGCTGCAATTGCCTGATACTGGTTAAGACTCAAAAATCAGACTGTGCAAACAAATATATCTTGGCCCTAGATACTTGCCACATCTGCCAACAATTAGTTATATATCAGGGCTAGAAAGGGGCACAGAATAAACAAGATCTGATTTCAGAATAAGCAAATAAACAAGGAGCTCTGCATCATTATTCATCAAGTGGATGTGGAATTACCTAAGTTGTAGGCTTAGGTTCAGAGCTGTCAATCCTTGAGGTTTAGCTAAAAGTATTAAGTAACAAAAGATCTGATTGACAAATACTTTGCAGATGCTCTGGGAGCACGTTGTCCCACCTGCTTGCCTGCTGGAGTGTGCCACCCAAACACTCAGCCAGGGTGCTCCTGGGGGACAGATGCGAGGAGCAAACGGGCTGTGGGAGCAGAAGGAGCCATCTCTAAAGAGCTTCTTACCGCGATTGTTAGGGTTCCTACAAATGGCGGTGTCGTCATACCACTGGTGTCGCGAGATACCCGTCTGTTCGGAATTAGGCGAGAATCTGAAACGAATGAATATTAACATTTGGGACCGAAAGGTCGTTTTTAAATGAAAGTGTTTTATGAGGATTGAAGGAGGGAGGGAAGCTGAGACTCAGAGAAAATACTGAGGTTTCCTGGCTTGCAAAGTTAAGTTGCTGTGTAAAGAAACCATGAATCCTGACTCTCATCTTGCAGGCAAACTGTTCCAAGTTTTGAAGATTTTTCCAAAGCATTTTGACCTGTTGCTGGAGAACATGAAAATGAAACAATGTTGAGTTTCTGTAACAAAAAAGCATTTAATGACAATAAAATTGACAAATAATAGGCCACATTTACTTTACTATCTAGACAAAGCAAGTCTTTCTCATACCGTGTTTCACTTGAAAGATTGTATTCAATTAAAATCAAAGCAGGAAAAGAATTTTATTACCTGCATGTAACATGGGATATGATATAATGACCTTCATTCAAACTCCCAATCATTAAAACTCTCTAACTGCTGACCAGGGAGAACTTCAAATTCAGGTCCAACAGCTGCAAAATACGAATAAAAGCTATAGCTTAATTGAAACTGTGATTCTAAATCTTAATACACAAATGGCATGAGAAAATCAGGTGCGTGGAAAAATAAGGTTTTGCTCTAATGTATTACATTTTACTTTGAATAATTCTTCAGCTGAGTTGTGCTGGGTAAAAGATAGTAAGATGCTGCATCCTGTCAGGTCTCTCTGATACCCTGATTTTATTCTCCCTAATGAACCCTCTGATGGTTGGCCACAGCAGTAACCTGCCAACGACAAAGCGCAAGCTACCGCTCCTTTGTGCAATGCAATTTCTATAGTGGACCAGGTCCAGAGCTCAATTACGCCAGAGCAAATCAAGAGTAAATATTCTTCTGGGGCCTGACCTGAACGGTGTATGAGCAAAAGGCATTTTTGTGTCTACAGAATGGGAATTAATGAGCGTGGTTTTTTCATTACGAGATTAATAATTGTCATGTAATCACACATTCAAGGACCCTGATCGCATATTCCATTGAAATCAACTTTAAGATTTCCACTGATTCTGACCAGCTTTCAGTGAGGCTTGCAGACAGCAAACAGGCAAAGGTGAGTGGGGCGTAAGTTATTTTTCCTAAGCTTTGGGGAAATCAATTTTATTCAGAGTATCTCTGAATTAGGACACAGTCCTTAAAGGGGCCTCAAAAATAATTTCCTGTCCTTTTGTACGATGTTAGAGTCAACGCAGAGCTCATAATGACCCATTTAGATTTTATGGGATAACCAGGCTTAAGGGTTGAAATAATTTTGTTTTCTCATGGATGAGAATGAAGAACACATCCTGGTCAATCAGAGTGCAGTCACGTCCAAAAGGAAAACTAAGAGCTTTCCTCAGAAACAAGTTTCAGAGAGGAGGTGTCCTGGCAAGCAACAAAGCACCACACAGCTGCTCGCTCACTCGCCCCACGGTGGGATGGGGGAGAGAATCAGAAGGGTAACAGTCAGAAAACAAATGGGATGAGATAAAGACCGTTTAACAGGTAAAGCAAAAGCCACGCATGCGAACAAAGCAAAACAAGGAATTCATTCACCACTCCCCATCCACGGGCAGGTGTTCAGCCATCTCCAGGAAAGCAGGGCTCTGTCACACGTAACAGTTACTTGGGAAGACAAACGCCATGACTCCGAACATCCCCCCTTCCTTCTTCTTCCCCCAGATTTTATTGCTGAGCATGATGTCATATGCTACGGAATATCCCTTTGGTCATTTGGGGTCAGCTGTCCCGGCTGTGTCCCCTCCCAACTTCTTGTGCACCCCCAGCCTACTCACTGGTGGGGTGAGGTGAGAAGCAGAAAAGACCTTGACTTTGTGTGAGCACTGCTCAGCAATAACAAAAACATCTCTGTGTTATCAACACTGTTTCCAGCACAAGTCCAAAACACAGCCCCATACTCGCTACTGTGAAGAAAATTAACTATCCCAGCCAAAACCAGGACAGGAGAGTATGATACTTCTCTTCCACACCTCAGGTTGCTGTGTTCAAGGTTCACAGCTCACAAGGAGATGAAACAGTAAAACCTGGATTCTAACCTTACCTTACATTGCCTTTAAAACTCACGTATATACAATGGAATATTTTGTCTCAGTTAATTAAAAAACACTCCTTTCATCTTATTAACTATATTTAACCAACCCAGTTGAAAGTTGCTTAAAAAATCAGAAATCAGAAAGGAGCTCATTAAAAAGTGAATTAACATCTCACTAATTTGAGTTTAATATGACTGCATTTATACAGTACAGAAAAATTATCACTTTATTAGAAGTCATTTGTATACTTAACTGCTGTATGAATTTACTTTTGATGCAGTGGAATAGTATTTATATCAACTGTTAAGTATTATAAGGTAATTAGTCTTGCTCTGTTCTGCTTCTAAACAGTGAGTTATTAGATGCACGTGATATGATACAAGTCTCATGATTTGTGGCCCAAAAATCTCCAAGAATCTATTGGGATATGTCTTTGTAGTGGCTTATTATTCCAGGGAAATGATTACTTTAGGAAAAATCTTACAAACCTAATGCTGATCTGACAGGACTCTATAGCCTAGTTTTCCTCTCTAACCGGTCAAAGAAGCTGGACACTGTCTGTAATGATCTTGGCATGGTGTTTCTTCTGGGAAAGATGAGGTTGCATGTTGGTGTGCTCAGAAGCTGTCCCGAGGCCTGAAAGCCCCAGGGAGGTTATTCTTTGACTTTCGTGTCCTAAAATAAAAGCACAGTAAGAAATAGAAGAGTTTAAATATATATTGCATATATCTAGAGGATATGTGATCAACTGTGCATTCTGGTCCTTCCTGATGCTTACAAATTCAGATGAGTATTTTTAAGCCACATTTCAGAGTCTTTCAACTCTTCTTTTAGTCAGGAATCCAAGTGGTGCTAGAGCAAAGTGCTCCAGCCTGATGTAAACATGCCTTTTAAAGCAGAGCCAGGATTCTTCCTTGAGTCTGACCATCTTTCATCTCAAGGCCACAATGTCCTTCTGTACATGCAAAGTGAAAAATGAAGGAAGGAAAGAAGGAAGAGAGGAATGGAAAGCAGGGATGAACAGAGGGAGGGAGGGTGGAAGAGAAAGAGGGAGGGAGGGAAACAAAAAGAAAACCTTCCACAATACTTTTGTTCTTTGTCTGAACTACTGGGAAAATATTGAATAGATTCAGCAGATTCTCCTCTGGGATTATCTGTCTAAAAATCCATATTATTATTATGAATGACTCAAGCAAAAACAATTGCCAATACAGAGATGTTGTATACTTTTCCCTTTGAACAGTATTTCAGTGGCTTAAAGGAATATTCCCCTTCATGTCTATCGTTAGGGGCTTCGAAAGGTGCTTGACAGCAACTCTTAATCTCAGGTGAAGTTCATGCAGAAGACCGCACTTCCCAAATAATCTTCCAAAAGCATGTTTTAGTCTTAATTTACAAGGGATTGAGACACTAGAAGCTGTTCTCCATGCTCATTCCCTTTTTGTTTCCCTTAAAATGTAATCTAGACATTGCCAGATTTCATTCGCACAATATTAATTTCACCATGTGCCTACTTTATAAAGAAATGTAACTGGGAATGGTAACTCATTCCCATAAACCATGCAAAAAGTTGAATTTTTAAAAGCTTTCAGTCCTCAACAACATTTAGCCAGTTTCAGAAAGACAATTTACAGGGGAAAACTCCAAACTGTTACTTCTCATCTGAGCCAACATTTCCTTTTTCTTTCCAAGACCTGTATTTTTAAAAGCAGGTATAAACATGATCAGCTGCAACTGCTATCATATTCTGCATTTCAGCAAAGTTTACTGTTGTTTTAAATAGTGTTTTTGTCTCCGTCTTGCAAGAAGAAATAAAAACACCAAGGATATTATCTAACCAGACAACTACTTTCTCTCCTAGATTCTGTAAAACTTCTATCAGTCTATCTAAGCATCACTTTTAGCTATTTAAAAAGTGACAAAGATCCCCAATTTATACTGTCCTTTTTTGCTCAGTCTTGAAGTGGTTGATAAGTTTGTGTGTGTATCTGTGTGCATTATTCAGCTATGGATGTACACTTGTGTAAAATAATGTGTTCATTAAGGACTGCTGAATTGAAATAGCATGTGCCTTTTGCTCTGAAAAAACCCTCTTTATTTCCATGATTATTGTGAATGAATTCACAAGATCTTTGATGATCCTTAAGAGCTTAGTTTCCAGGGCTTGCAAACCTCTGTTTTGTAGGATGAGAGCTTTATTTCTGAAGGGAAAAGCAGAATCTCTCAGATAACTATTGCCAGACTCCTGGAGGAGTCTGTGACTATCAGGATGGGCATTTGCCTTTGAATTTTGTCTTAGGATGGAGAGTGCTAGCATGCAAAGTAGACCGCTAGTGGCGTTCACAGGGAACTGCCCTGCCTAAAAGATCGGCTCCTGCCTGCTGCAGCAAGAGACGCTTCATGGAGAGACCCTGTCATTTTCTGCCTGGCTCTTAAGGGTTAAAATAGCAAAGCCTGTGGAGTTGCTGTGTCCCCCCCAATCTATGGCAGATTCAAACACGAGGTTTAACACGAGGTTCAAATTTATGGTAATAATAAATGGGATGCATGTATATATATAAAATACTGTAAAAATCTCAATAGCCATCAGTGGTCAGTATTCTGAGGATGAAGATTAACTACGTCAAAGGCATATTCCTTCAGTAATGGGATATGCTCCAGAAGAAGCAAATGCTTGTGCCTTTCTATGTCTCTCTCTTGCTAACACTATCAGGCACAACAGGAATAAAAATCTCTGCGTAAAAAATGAAAAGATTTCTCCCCCCAGCCTCCCTTTCTTCACTGTCCAAACCATTTTTTTCCTATTTAAATACGGAAAAGCAAAGCTCTGAATACATTAAAGGAAGGTGTTGAAAGAAGATTAATAAAATTGTGTGTCATCTTTTGCATTCATGGCTTCTATTACAGAGAGACCTGGAAAGACTATAGTGCACACCTCTGTCATC
Organism: Phaethon lepturus; assembly: GCF_000687285.1. Lineage (NCBI taxonomy): Eukaryota > Metazoa > Chordata > Aves > Phaethontiformes > Phaethontidae > Phaethon > Phaethon lepturus. The sequence continues at coordinate 16,112 of NW_010515752.1, forward strand.
TTTTCCCTAGACATAAAATAGTAAGGAAGGCATAGATTAGAACTGAACATGCTTCCATTCTTGTCACTCGCATACAAATGTATGTGGATGACATCGCACTGCTTAGAGTAAATCTGTTAGAGAGATAACTCCTGTCTCATACTGATTTCAGTTCTACTTGTTACTGGTTTAGTGATAATAGATGGGTGTTAAACGGAAATAAGTCAAGGTCATGGTTTTGGAGCATCAGTGAAATTCATCAGCTTGGGTCCATCTTCCAGTATCTTCTCTGACTTTACTAAAACTTTTCTTTTTCAGATGACTTCTGTGAAGAATTCTTGTAGCTTTCTAGCAGTATATTCCTGTGTGATATTCCGAGCCCCTTAATAAGGAAATTATAGTTCCTGTCAAATTGATGTTCAAACACTACTGTGCTTCTGTGGGATAGTTTTGATTTGCTTTGTTATTTTTTGTTTCCAAAAGGAAAGACATATTTGTATCAAGTTGAGCTCAAGATATTTATTATCACAGTATGTTAAGTAAAACAGTCAGAGTATATAAAGACTGACTATTGATTGAATATTTTGCAATCAATTTACAGTCTCAGAATGAAACATCCTTTTTTCCCTTTCCAATTCTTTGCAAAGCCATTTGTAATAACCTTGTTTTCTGAAAAGCATATGCTGACAATTACTAGTGTGATAATGTACTATTAATGTAACGAAGCTCAAAACCAGTCACAGGTTTAGCTCTTTCTTTGGTTGTGGGCCGCTTTGCTCAGGACATGGATGGGAGCTGACTGCTATGTCTGTGCACAACCAGCTCTCTGAGGTTGCCCACTTGCCTTTGGAAACCTCATGGCTCTCTCAGCTTGGTTGCGCTGGAGGTAAAAATCTTTGCTGGTTGGTGCTTGGGCAGTGAAATGACTGTGTTTCACCAAAATGTTTTGAAGAAGTAGTAATGGTACATATTCCAAGTTCATTGCTTAAGTCAAAATGCTCCTGGCTCTGAATTTGCTTTGCTTGTTCTGGTCCTATCACCTCCTATATGCCGGATCTGGGACTCAGGATGTTTCATTCTGCTCTTCAACCTCATTAACATAAGTATGGGGTCATTTGACCAACCTGGATCTTTATTTTTTAGATACAGGCTATTTAATTCTGTTAAATTCTTTTATTCTTTTAAAAGACATTAGCAAGACTTCACATTTGGAAGTTACACAAAATTGAGAGATGTTGCAAGTAACTGTGAGAAAAGAAAAATAATATGGGGGCCGTGGAGGTTGGTAATATGCAGCGAAAATAAGTTCACATAGGTGAGACTCAAAGTAGAAAAATGCAAAATAACGTATTATAAGATGAAGATAATATGAAACAGAGGAGGATAATATTCACCAGGAGGATAACACTCAAAAAGTTACTGGGTCACAAGGACCTAGTGTAAGATAATACAGCAAACTGGTTGAACTTACAACGTGGCGCCATGGAAAAAAAAATTCCAAAGCATAGTTGTTGCAGAGAAACTGTTTTTGATAGAAGAAAATCCTTATTTGCCCTTTTGTGTCTGCGGAATATCTTGAGGCAAAGTCACTGTATCTTGTTAAGTATTTTATTCTATCCCAATTAAAACCTCAGATTTTCCACAAAAGAGAAACTTTTTAGTACTCTGCATAAGGAAAGGAATAAAACACGTATCATTGTTTTTCCTGCCAGCATGTACAGCTACTGCTCTTCTGAGACTTTTTAACTGCTTTGTTTGCTTATGCAATAAAGGTGTTATCAAGGATTGCTTGAAGATAAAAGTGTAAGTTTATCACTTTCTAAAGTCCAGCCTAAATCAGCATAAAGCAGATTGTTTTAACCTTATTATCTCGGTGTTCTGAATGTAAGGTGCAATATACAGCCGGCCCAGCATGTTCTAGTCTCTCTATAGATTCCAACAAATCTTCGAGATGACCTTATAGTAAGGATTTGTTAATTTGATTTTTTTTCTTTTTTTTTTTTAAATCCTAACAGGGAAAATGGTCTTGCTAACTGATTATGTTTTGCCAAATCTGATCTGATTTACAGCTGCAATCAGATGAGATATTTTCCTGACAGAAGAAGAAGTGAATACTTCCCTTCAACAAGATTCATTTGGGCCTGCAATGGAGAAGTAGAAATCAGGTCAGCAGTAAAAAATTTCAAGCTGTTTCAAATACAGGAGTCTATGAAAGTAATGATCAAAATGAGGTCACTGAATTATCTGATTCTGAAAACAATTTTATTTGTCTGCATGCACTGGAGCTTGAGGGTCATACATACTGAGATGAGAGCAGGAAT
>NW_010515752.1:18442-87564 GCF_000687285.1 Phaethon lepturus
AGAAGTACTTGAACTTGTAGCTGCTGTGATCTTTAATTTTGGAATATTTTCCCTGAAAGTGATACTTCAAGGATTGTCATCAGAACTTCTAACCAAAACGATTGATTGTTTCTTTGACAAAATTCTGTTTATTTCTCCTCCCACAGGCATTACTTCTGAGAATTTCTTTATGGGTCCTGTCAAGAATGCAGTCATTTGTCAGGCATCCATGGGTACTGTGTACTCCAGGTTGAACACTCTCTGAGCAATGTTTTTTCTAAAGCACTGTGAAAAAAATTTGGATGTGAATTAAACACTCAAAACCACACATTTTCAGTCTTTTAATTCTTCATCAGTGCAAGTGAAAATGTCTGTCACAGCTGTCATGACTCATGTATTCCATTATTTTTAAAATGGTGTGTGACTTCTGACATTGTGTCACTTCTGTATTGCTATGAGTGGGTAGATGGAAGGGAAATTTAACCACCCTTACTGAGTTTTAGCTGTTAACTTTTGATGAGCCGCTTTCCTCCTTCATCGTGAATGCAGGGACAACTGAGGAATCTCAGCCAGTGGTTTTGAGTTGCCCATAGTCCCATGACATTGTGAAACACAGCTGTTCCCGTCGGAGCAGTTCCTGTGTGCAGGGATAGACTTCTTCAGAGGAAAGCAGTGGAAGAGGCTGGGGCAAGTGTTCCCAATAACATAGCCCCCGCTTTTCCACTCACTGCTGAAAGGCAGGGAAGCATGTGTTATGCAGAGACCCACTGTGTATCTTCTCTAAATATGTCACCTTTCAAAATACAAAAGAGCTTTCTGTATGTGAAATAAAATATCTTGAGAAAACACACAAGCTCGCTGAACCAGGTCTTCCCAACTGTTCGTATTTTGGATCCTGCCTGTGTTTCTCAGCACAGTTGAGAATGATGCCCACATTAGCAAACCAGACCTTCAGAAAGTGAGTTGAAGGGAGTAATGATGCATGAATGAGCCAGTAGCACTAACTCTTGTAGTTACTGCAAGTTAGTAGATATGCAGGACTTGGTTACCCTTTGGTAACTTGTTTGTACGTCCAGAAACTTCACCTTTCATTTGAACTATTTGAATTTAAAGGCACTCCTCTGAGCTCCATATTGTTATCTAAAACTAAGAGCAGAAGTGGGGTCCCAATGCCTATTAAATGTAGAATGTGTTTGGTTTTGTTCTCTTTCCTCCTGGGGACTGTAATGAGGTATTTGCTTATCCGTCAGATGGGTCAGTGCAAAGACAGGTGATCATTTCCCTGGACCAATAAATTACCTAATTTGGGGTCCAATTTGAAGCCAATTAAAAGATCAAATCTGATTTTGATTTCTTTTTTTTTTATTTATTAGTATAACTTCAATGACTCTAGTGGAGTAGTTGCTAATTTAAATGAGAAAGGAATGAAACCAACAGTTCTGTCAGAGGAAACAGATTCGAATCACCTGGCCTTGTTAACCACTTTCTCTATTTTGAGGCCCTTGCCTTCACTGACTCCTAAACTGCTTGGCTTCACTCAAAGTCCTTCTTTCAACAGTCATGGCTTCGAGAAGAAAGATCGATGCAGACTTGTTCTCCAGGCTCCCTCAACTTTCATGGAATTGATTTGCATTACCACATACCAGAAGAGAAAAATAGGTAATTTGAGTTTGTTATTAAGTGAGCAAATCTTGAAGTTTAAAATATTATTGCTAGGCTAATTGCAGGTAGCCTCCAAAGGACAGGAACAAGCACTTTAAGAAGGAACACATGAAGTACAGTGACTATCTTACTGAATATAAAGCTTTTTACTACAACACTTTCTTCCTTTTTATTTAATTTTTATTGTGTTAAACAGCCTTAATTCAAGTGGAGGTGACCTACTGCAGGAAAAATGGTGAAACCACTGCATTTGGACATGAAAATTCAGGTTTTAGATTAGAAGAAAGAACCGCTTCCATTAATACTAAAAAACATAGTCATTGAAGATGTTGGTATCTTCATAAAATCATGTCCGATATTTTTGTGATGGAAGACATTTGACATGCATCTTCTTAGAATTCTCTCTAAAATTTCTGTATTAAATTATGTAATAATGTGAACATATGCAGAATAGAATAAACTGTGCATGTGTGAAGATTTCTATACTGATAAGCAACAACCTAATTCTTTAGTGAAAGAAAGTCAAAGCGTAGTCACTATGGGAAAGCAGTAATGATAAGAAAGACTGATGGAAACTCCTCTCCATTACTCCTTCTATTCTTGCAAACCTGATCCTAGGTGCAAATATAAAACTATTATCAATGTCAGTCCCAAATTAAGTATCTGAAACAGTCAGTGATACCTATGTTTTGGCACCTGAATTGAGTTCCTAACCAAAACAATCAGTGAAGCCTATTAGACAGTTTACCCACCCCACAACCTGCATTTGGGGAGCTGAACCATTCTCCTGAATCCACTGACTGCAATAGCAGACATGTACCAAGCTCACATAAGGTCATCTTTCTGTGAAGACCACAGTTTCAGTATCTTCATCCAGGAGATGAATCCCACTGAATCCCACCTTTATTATTCTTCCACATAATGTGGAGCTAAGGAGTTTCTCATCAGCAACTGCTGATCTAGTGATCTAGAGAAGAACAGCTCTTGTGTGATTTTACCAGCCTTGAATGGTTCAGATAATCCAAGGCATTTCAAACAGCGGTAGACACCTGCGTGGTTGCAATTGTCATAAGTCTTACCAAAGACACACCTACCTCCATGGGAGAGACGTACAGACTTATACAGGAAACCATTACACTCATGTAATTGCAGCTTCATTTGAAAAACACAAAGGACTTTTCACTTGGTCTTTTACAGATGGTTTCCAGCCTCACTCTAGACCCAGGTATACCTTGGGCCTGGTGTTTGCATCATGTGGTAATAGAGACAATATAATTTCTCTGCCACCTCTCAGGCACACCAGCATGCCGTAAAAATATTTGACCAGGCTTTTTAAGTTCCAAAGGTTGTTAGAAGCCACAGGCATTTACAGACTGAGAATACGGTACATTACTATAATCTACTTTCTATTATTGACATTTCTGGTCATGGTACATAGGCTTCCCAACAACTCCACAAAATTAGGGCTGAAATTTTATCAAACAGCTTGTGTATGTGTCTTATTTTGTATGTTGATTAGCTTCATATTACGCTGTCTGAAATCTGCCACATCGTATTCAGGTGATATGCTGAAAGTGGTATACATCTGCAATCTTTCTGTTCATACAAGTATGCTGTAGGAATCAAAGATACCCCTTCAAAATTCCTAAAATTTGTAACCTATGGCCTGTTAATCCAACCTAGGTTCTTCTTTGACAAGTAGAAAAGTCTAAAAATTCAGCTGGCTGGAAATCCATACCCCATTCAAGTAGGAATTTTGAAAGGATCCTTCCTTCTCTAAATATACCTAGTAAGTAGTCTCATGAAAAAGGAAGAATCCATTCTTTATTTTCTTCATTGAAAAAGAAAGAATTCTCTGAAGTGGCCTTAAGATTGTACGCCACTTCAACTCTCATATGGAGTCCATAGACAAAACTACACGCCAGCTACAACTTTTAATCAAAGAAAACCTGTACTTGAAATAACAAAACAAAAAAGGGTAAACTATACCTACCTATAGGTATAGTTACAGCAATTCAGCCGCAAATTATATCAAGTTGGGTTTGACACATCATCCTTAAAGGGTTTTTTCCAAAGATTTCAGAGACTATTACATCAGAAATATTCCTGAAGGTTTTCTACTGTTTTCGTGGGTCCTCCGTCTGGAATTCTATGGAAGACAAAAAAGAAAAAAGTTCAAAAAAGGAAAAATATGATTACAGATTTTTTTAAAAAATTCATTTGGAGAAAAGAACTGAATTAGTTTAAAGTTTACTAGATTCTGTGAAATTAGTTTGCTCTCTATTCTACATGCAGTGGAATATATATAGTAAGTGTGCATTCATTCTAATTAGTATTGTTTGTCACTGAGGGTTATTTTTAGACAAAATGTTTTATTCAAAAAAACAAACCCAAATGTCATTTTCTGAAAAATAGACATCCTTCTCCAGCCATTAAATGTGAACGTGCAGGTGATAGTACCAAATAATAATATAAATCTACTTTTTTATGTTTTCATGATACTTTGTACACCAAGCATATGATATACGGTTTACTATTACTACTAATAATCCTCACAAAGTTGTTCGGGTGCTGCCTATTAGTGTATACATATTTATTGTATTTGCAATTTGATAGAATTTTTTAAAAATAGATGTAGATGCTCAAGACATAAAATCAAACTGTCATTTAATAAAATTTCATATGACATGGCAATATTAAAAGAGATGATAAAAAATTATAATCATGTATCTATCAAGTAGAGTTAGCGTAGGGAATATCACAAGCTATAACAAAGTTAAAAAAAAAAATCCTATCACTTTCATTTGTTATCCTAAGCTTTATCTTTGGAACGTATTATTTATTCTTTTTTCTATTTATGTCGCAATTTTTAAGCACTAGAAAAATTAAAATTTTGTTTTCCCCCAATGAACTATAGCTATCCTTTATACTACGTATTTTGAACTCTTAAATATTCTGTATTTTGATTGGATTGCCATTCCACCTTTGTCTGAAAGGTTATTGAGGCTGTCAACAAGAAAAGGACTAGAATTACCAGCCAATCAAATTACAGAATACTTAAAAGGTCAAAGTAGTACAGCACACTAACATAATTCACAGAATATATGAGGCATTAAAATCCTAATACCTCATTCTCGTAACAAAGGTTGTAATGAGAGCAAGAAATGGCACAACATGAATTCATTCACGTGACAGCGATTATAACAAGAACCTGAAATGCAATAAACTTAACCCATTCTTGCTGCTAAGCTAAGATTGTAACTTACATCTGTTTCAAGATACCTTGAAAATTACTTGGAAGATAAACATTAAGTAAGATACTAGTTAGTAAGTTTTGTTTATACATCACTTCAAATTAATTGGTAATTGTAGTTTTGAATTTGTTGTCTATGGTGTATTATGTAAAAAAACCCTCCAACCCAAATCAGAAATTATTGCTGGGTGATCTTTTAAATTTTGTTTGTTTGTTCAGCAAGGAATTTCTCGATATTGCAAGCGGTGAAATGTTACCTCTCTATTTTGTTAGTAACAAACTGAGGTTGTGTTGTCTAACCAACCACCCTATACAATGGCAACACAGAAATGCCACTCACAAACATAGACATGGCAGATTTTTTGTAGAGTAAAATTAATGTGTTGCAAGGTTTCACAGTAACGAGACTTGCTTTTATAAGAGTCTTTAATGTCTGTGTCATCACAGTTATTAGGACATGTAAAATCTTAACAAGTCTTTTTCTCCTGATAGAACATTCAGCTTTAGATCACAAATCTTGTCAAGGCAAAGAAGGCTGGCAATGACAAGCAGCCCAACCCTTAACTTTCCAGCATTTTGGGGAGGGGAGCATTACAGTAAAAAACATTTTTATATTTTAAATTTCCTCAGTGAAATGTGTAGCATAATCCTTTATGTAGTACTATCTACGGATTGGAAATAAAAACAGATTTAACCTACAGACCTTTGGTTAACTTCTTTCTAAACTAAATAGAAAATGTTACTTCATTTTGCTTGCATTAAAAGGGGAGAGGGGGAACTCCCCCCATCACCACACTTTCCCTTATTGAGACTCTCTTCTATATAAAAAGAAGAGTCTGCATATAAAAGACAATCCAGAGACATCTTTGAAGGTTCTCTTTCAAAGCATCTCTACTTCCCTGAGCGTCTGGGGATTTCTGTTATTAATTGAAGTTAATTTTCTAGGATATCAGTTTGCCATGCACGTGGGAAAGATTGATAGCCTCTTCGATTCTCAAGAGTGTTGAAAATGACACTGTTCCATCACCGGGTGTCTTCACTTTTATCATCACAAATCAAATTATAAACATCGGGGCAACCTTGCTGGAATCTGGCTTCGGGAGATTTCCATAAGATTAATTAGGCGGCCAAAGCAAAGATGGTAAAATCTAAGGGGGGGAGGAGGCCGGGGAAGGGGGGGAGAGAGGCACCATTCATTCCTTGTAGAATGGGAAGTCAATTCAACAATGGGTAATTAGCGTGGGCCATGGATTCTCAAAGGCACTGAGGACACTGGACTCTTTCTCTCACTCTGATGTTTAGTGCGGTATTGTGGACCCCTCATTTAATTAGTGCACTTTGATACCCACAGGAGCTTGAAGCTCCAGGGCATGCTAAACACAGACTGACACCAGCAAGCTTCTGCCTCCTTCCAGTCTAATTAGAGACACAATGAGCTGCAAAGACAATGTTTTACTCCAAGATTTCTTCTGCAGATACCTCTGGCAGGAAACAATCGTTTATTTTGTGTCTATATTGGTATTCAGATTAAATTGTTAGCATGCAAAAGATGAGCTAAGGGCACATATCTATTAAAAATGCTTAGCAGAGTTCAGAAATGATGGAAGCAATTTGTGGGAAAAAAATGTATTTTCCCCTTTGGATTTTTTTTTTTTTTTTGTTCTTGTATCTAATTAGAAATAAATGGTTTGAGTAAGAAAACCAAAATAGGCTGGACTCCAAAGCATCGCTTATGAAATGATTTTTCCCCCTTTGCATTAATAATTTCTACCTCTCAGACAAGAGAATTTTTAACTTAACTGTTTGCAAAAGTAGAAGGGAGAAAAAAAATTAAATAAACCAACAAGTACTTCTGTTCCAATTGCCTGTTGAAATTAACACCCACCAACCTGAACAGGTCATTGTACAGAGAAAATGTTACTCAGATTTACAGCTCTTTAAAGAAGCAACCCCAAAAAGTTTGTGGCAGGGATTGTGTGTGCGTATGTGTGTGGTGTGTGAGTATATATATATTTATAAAGTTACTTTTGACGGACAGTTCTATGCTGATTGGAAGAATATAAATATCCCAAGGGAAACTGCGTATTGAAAATTAGTCTCAGCATACACAAAACACTTGTATGTGCTGCTTAACAATAGGTTGGAGAACCAGTTCTCCTAAAAATTCAACATCTTCTGTATTTATAGTATCATTATTTTCCTCTTTCTCAGGTAATTAAAGGGAAACAGACTAACATGTATCAATATGTCAACTCTTAGACTAGAATGGTACTCTGCTGGTTGAATCATGGTGATCTGGACAGGTCTACATTATAATAAGTGGTTATAAGGGGAGAGGGAATGGATGTGAAAACATAGGAAAAGAAAACTGAAAAAAATATTTCTATTCAAATTTTAGGGCAAGATCTATGAATCTACCCAACTGTGGGCAGGCTGAGCTGCGGAGCAGCCAGGGGAGCAGTCTTAGCCTGTGTCCTGATGTGAGGTGTAAGACCCCTGCTGCTGCTTTCACCTGTGCTTGCTTCGGTGACCCCTTTGGAGGCTGTGCCTGCTGCTTGGGGGTCAGAGGAGGGTTACAGAGGTCCTGATACCCTCCTGTATTCCTCTGCAAAATCTGCTCCAGTGAAGAGAGTCTTCACCAGCCCCACAAGCTGTAACCCTTTAGATATCAGCATGGCATAAAGTCTAGCAGGAGGGAAAAGCAGGCTCCAGACCTGACCTAAAAATTACTGGCCAAGTTTGGACAGATTTCTGGTCAGAATAACCAGAGCACTGAGCAGGGATTTTGCCTCTGTTGGAACTCCCATCTCAAACTCAGAGCCTATGTCTATACCAGTAAGCTAAATGTAAGGAACATGTTCACTATAAAACAGATTTAGATATGTTTTTAATAGTCTGAACTACCAATATATTTGATTAGTAAGACTTATAATGCTTGCTTCCTTTAACAGATATTCAACAGAAATACCTCAAGCAAGTTCGTGGTGACCCAATACTCCATGCTGAGCTAAGTTGGAAACCATATGTCAAAGTGAAATACATAGAAATAGTCCAGGAAAAGAGTTGAGTAAACTTGGTTTTATGGTAGTAACTGCTATATTAGGTCCAGGTCACAGGCTTAAGTCGTGGCCTGCCATCACTCATGGCATTGACAGTGAGCAGAGTCTCACGTACACTTTTGACCTTTGCCACCTAGCACTTTCCCAGATACCTCCAGTCACTGCCTGGGGAAGAGTACAGGTCAAAGACCATTCACAAAAGAGTACAAGCACGTTTACAACATGTCTAGCTTCTCCATGGCACAGTCCTCCAACACAATCCCAACAGTCTTTGCACTCTCCAAACTCCCACACGTTCTAATCCCACCCGTTAAGGTGTGCGCACAGATCATCAGTTTTTGACTAAATACCCACCAGTCAGCCAGGCTGCAGAGGAATACTCATTATTTCATGAACTTTGAACTGAGGAAAACACTCCCCAGATGATCATGTCTTATGGTTATGACATTCGGTGACCCCAGAGGAGATCCAGAGGCTATGTAGTGAAAGGGGATCGAGGCACCACTTGACCCAAGGACGCTGCGGCTGGGCCCCGGTCCATGCTGTTTTCTCTTTCTGACTGTGCTACGGAGAGGACAGGACATGAGCTGTCCATTACAAGGGTTGTGAAAAGTTATTCCAGTTCCTATCGAGGATTGCTGTCTCTGTCACTTGCCATACCTTTTCTCATATGGATACAATCAGATAGGATTGTTGTTGGACAGAGTTTAAGTGTGTGTTACTTCTCATTTAACAGTTTTGCAACAGGCACATGTTGTACTCAGGACCACCTGGCCAGCTTGCTGTTGTGGGAGGGAGTACCCAAAGGATGTCATCAAAGATATAACCACATGAAAGTGTCATCTTTCCTTTGAGATATCGTTTCAATTTTCTTCTTGCAATCCACTCTGGTACTCCTGGCCCTGGAGAACTTGCAGCAGACAAGGCTGAAGATCTCTGGCATTGGTGGTGTGACTGATGAGCTTTGAGTACCTTCCCTGAGAAGGCTAAACTGTGCTCCTTCTAGTTGTCCAGCTCATAGACCAGAGCTTCACCAAAGACCAGAGAAGGTGAGGTCACGGAAAGACGCTGAAGTGTGAAATAGGTAGGAAAGGGCAAATGAATCTCCCTTTCCACTGTGCCCAGTGTGAGGTGGGGTTGACAGCCGATGGCAGTAAATCCTTCTGTAGTCCGGAGCTCATCTTTCAGAACCCCAACTACAGACATAGGGCTATTAGGCAACGTCTAGATTTGTTTGTTTTTTTTTTTAAATTAGATTAAATTTTTACCACTCTGCTTCCATCTTTGAATGGAGAAAGAAATAGCAGTGACTATATGCAGTGGAATTCTTCTAGTAATAATCTTTTACTGTAGCTAGACTTACTTTAAAAGCATGATCTGTTCTCCCCAAGGCTACTTATTCCCTATCTGAAACATTAAAGTAACTGCTGAATAATTAGCCGTTGATACCTTGGAAATTAATGTTTAAAATGCAGAGGAAAAAAATAGTACTTTTTCTTCAAGAAAAAAAGTCAAGCTTTAAGTTGAAAGAAACTGCATAATCCTTTCAAATGTTCCCTACTTCCCAAGAAAACAAAACAGAGGATATTTACTATATATACCAAGTTTTTTATGATTTTTGGTGCATTTCTGAAAGCTATACAGCAATTAATTAGGCAAGGACTAGGATTTCAGTGTATTACTGCCCATATGCTTTTTTTTGACATGATAACATGTGCCTGATATATAAAAATTACAACAGGTGAGGAGGACTAGAAGAGAATGGAACAACTGAGCAATAATTAGGTTTTAAATATTTAATATTGTTGAGAAATAATTAGGTTTTCAAAAACAGACATAAGTAGCAATCTACAATGAAATCCAAGAAGCTTTCTCAGGTGTGTGTGGGCTTTTCAGCCGTTCATTCCTGTGTAATTAAAGCTGTCATTCTGAATATACCTGTCTGAAAGTAAATCAGTGGAATCTTGTCTTCCTGCGTATGCACAGCTTCAGAGCCTTCGCTGTTCCTTAGTGGTTTGCACAGTCACAGGAAAATTAAAACAACATATATAGTCAGAATCTGTAAAATCGCATCAAATTTCTGGTGCTGCTTCTTGGTGATACAGTAAATTATGATGTGGGGACTGAAATGAGTAGCTGTGGTTGGAAGGTGGAACTTCGTAAGGTGGCTTTATCACTAGAGAAAATCTTCAAGTAACTACATTCTCTGTGTCTATCAGTAAAAGCCAGTTTTGAAAACTTCAGCTCCTAAGCTGATGGATATCCCAGCAACAGGATGGTGGGTATTCCAACAACTTGCACTTGCCAGCAGTAGCTGGAGTTGTGGGAGGGAAAACACCTTCTGATCGCTTTGTGTCATCACGTCTCTTTGGCAAGGGTTTCCTTGATATATAGTTGTCCAACGTGACTAACTAGGCTAGGACCAGTAACTGGTTCATTTTCAAGATGTTATCAAAGGTGACCATGGGCCAAAACCCAGGAAGCCCTTTTACATAAGCTTGCTATTAAAAATGTTGTAAATCCTCTCTGAACACAGGCTGACTGACCTGTGCTACAGGGCTACTGCATTACTTTAGGTAATAGTAGATCAATATCCAAAGAGAAGTACCAACAAGAACCAAAGAAATCAGAAGAAAAGGCTCTCATGTTCTTCTTGCTTGTTCCTTATTGCCTCCCTTATTTCCATTTGACTATTTTGTCTGCCACCCCTCTATCTGCTCCTTTTGTTTAGAAATTCATCTCACTCCCTCTTGAATTCAATGATGCTTCTTGCTTCAGGGGCCCTTTATAGTAATTTATTCCATACACTTCTAATCCTTCTGTGTAAAATAGTTTTGCCTTAGCATTTCTTTTCTTGTTCCCAACTTTATAATTTTTAGATCATGTCTCCTAGCTTCTATGGTCTTGCAAGTGTAAAGAGCTTGCTTGGATCAATTTTATCAGTCCTCTTCATAATTTTTAAAACTTCAATTGGGTTACATGAAGTATTTTCTCTTCCACTGAGAATATGCTCAACTTTCTCAGTCTTTCCTCATAACTTAAATCGTTGATATCTGGTATCATTTGTATAATTGCTCTACACTGTTCCCCTGAAGAGCAATTAAACCTTTACTAAGATATAGTGGCCAGCACTGCATAAATTACTCAAGGTAAGGGTCTGAAAAGTAAAAATTATTCTTAAATAAGAATAATTCTGATTCTCTTGATTTAGAGGGAAATTCCTCTAGCATCACTATTCAAATTCCAATTTAATTTGCTGTATTTTTCATTTCCACTACATAATGGAATGGAAAATGATTTAACATTATTTCCTATGTACAATAGGTAAAATGAAGGGGGAGAAACAATTTGCTGCTATAAAGATGATATAGCAAGGAAAAGGAAGGGTCAAATTAGAGAACAAAAAAGTTATGACGCAATTGCACATGACACTAAGGGCTCATATGCCCTCCCCAACACTTCTAGGGGTCACTGACTCCCAAATGTAGTTCTAGGGGAGAAAAAAAGAAAAAAAAGTGTTCAAATGACAAAACCAGAGAAAGAGTACACTTCCAGAGCTATCTGCACCCTATTCTGGTTGTCTGGTGCATTTCACCTTAGGTATAAAGACAAATAGTTGTGCTCAAACCTGGCTTTAGTGACTGCACTGACTCAAATTCCTTTCTCCTAGTAAACAAGAGCAATACCTTTTCCCCTAAGCACATTTTTTTTTCCTCTTTATCTGTGAGGCTTAGACTTGCTCACAGCCATCCTTGTTTTACTGTGCTGAGTACGTCACCTGTGACAGAGGCTGAATCTTTTAGACAGCTCAGTGGCACACTTACCTGTTTCTTATTTGTTGAATATAAATGTAAGAATCTCTCTTTAACTAACGACACATGCTACAATGCTGTCCCGAAGTAGGAGATACATTTTAAAATGCTCATTCACCCTTTTTTGCTAAGTGAAAATTGTTTAAAGTTTTTCAAACACCTCTGCTAATCATAATTTTCTAAAATATAAAATAAAATACTTATTTTTCAAAACCCTTCATTGACCCACATTTCTTTAGAACACTGAAAAGGATGGATGGCCTTAGAGGACTGCACTCAAACATTTTATGCATTCATAAGCTCTTTATTTTTTCATGTTTATGGGAGATAAAGAAACCTGATCTTTAAATGTCCTCCTTAGATGCCTGGAAAATGTTTCAGTACAAATAGCAAGCCATTGACCAGCTACCAGTGTAGTACTGTATGTATTGCTGTTGTCCTAACAGTTCAACTGGCTCTTTGAGATATTTATATATTGTTTTAGGTAATGGCCTGAACAAGCAATTGTATTGGCATAGATGCCTTGTGCCACTCTCAAATATGGTGTGCTTTTTTATTAAATCCAGGGTTGTGTTTTTGTATTCCTACCACCTAATGGACCAGATTTTATGCTACAGCAAATCAGCTTATCTCCAGGAATGCGGAAAGGTATCTGTCATAAAAATCTGTTGAGAATCTTTGCCACTAAATAAACCATATCTTGTCTAGATACATCTGTACAGAAACTACTCAAGTCAGAGGGACAGGTGCTCAGCCCTGTAGTAGAATCTAGGACAGGATCTGTAGGCTGCTTTATACAATCTTGTGAAGAAAACATTGTGGTGATCCTCCCAGAGAGATAAAAGGCTATGTAATGGAAGAATTCCCCAGAGAACAGTGAAAAGCTTTGCAAAGCTATTCCCTGTGTAGTCCTCAATATTTCCTAAATGAATTGTTTTACTTAAAAATAGGAGAGATTCACTAAAACAAAGCTGTTTTCAGGAAACTGAGATCTTTACGGTAGGATGATGATGTTAATATTTCTGTATCAACAGCTTTCCTATATGCAGTCCCATCTTCTATTTTCCTGAAATAGGTAATAGTTTCTTTTTTAGCTGCAAATTATCTGTTACCCACAAGGTGCACACACCCAACCTAGCTACATTGACAAAATTTCTCATTTTCCCCAAAATCATGATTAGTTTGTCACCCTAACACTTGCCATTACAAATGTCTCAGAGTTATCATGCAAACCAAGAATCTTTCAACTTTTATGCCACTGATTCCTGCCAACGGAGGTGATACTTTCTTACAGCATAGTCTGCACATATGCATCTGTTCTGCCACAGTTGACCGTTACTGCATTGCCGGCAGAAAAGTCAGGATAAGAAAAAGTACATGTAAAAAAATGTGTTTTCCAATGTGCCTCCATTTGCTGGGCTGTTCTTCCTCACTGCCATCACTGTCCACTCACTGTTCTACAATTTGATGTGCTCTGTCAGCGAAGGTTTACCACAAGCTCTGCAGAGTCCTGTTCATGCTGCACATTTCCTTTTTCTTGTCATTCACTTTAACTCTGCCTCTTTACATATCTCTCATCTCTTTTTTCTCTTCCTCTTCTTCCTCTCTATGGTTGTTGTCAGCTCGCTCCTGTTGACCTCCTTGCTGCTTCTCATTTTCTGCATTTAAAGCTAACCATGTTTCATTGATAAATCTCTTACAGTCATTTATCCTCTTGAGGACCTCTGCTGCTCTTCCCAGCTCCTCCACATTCAACTTAAGATTCTTAATTGTTAAACATCCATCACATATACAATCCTCTCTACATCTTTCATTGTTCACAGCTGAACACAAACCACATCTCCAACGACTGATGGCAGTACTATACTCACTTCAGAATGCCCTGTTTTTCATACAAAACTGGACACAAAGATAAACTGATGGGACACATCCTGCTAGCATGATACAACAATTTTATAGAAAATCATGCAAGTCAAAGAAAGCCATATGAGTCTGGTGGTGATAATAAATTTAGCGTGCACGATTTTTTCCACACAATACGCAGAAAAGAAGATACACTGTCCATTTGCAAGTGAAGCTCTTTGCTGGGTGCACAGCCTGATTTAAAAATGCTCAGGTTAGCACTCAGGTATAGAAAGAGCCTTCCCATAAGGCTCCATAATGAATGAAACAATGAAGGTTTTCAATCCCATGCACCTACATAAGCAACTCAAAAACAATTACTCTCCCTATGAAATCCTGTGGAAACTGTTGCAAATCATGACCATGTTCAACAGGAGATAATTCAGTTATAAGGTTTGTGAATATTTTCTATTATTTGATGTATCTGAATTTTGGAATGTCCAAAGTTGGATGGACATTTTTTTTTCCTAGATATTTTTTCCTCTATGCTGACATAAATCAACACTTCTAGGAATATCTTTTGTTATATATCACAACGCTGATGTACATTGACAAGCCTTATCCTTAGAAGTCTTCTCCTTAACTTTCCTGGAAGACCTCATGGTATCATAGCAGTGTGTGAAGATGTATTGTTAAGATACATGTGCTAAAGAGACGAATTACTGGGTTCTGTTCGCACTCACCTGGAATACAGAATCAGCTCTTCTATTACTGTTTCCAAAGGATTTGTTCTAGTATTCCCTGTTGACTGGAACACAGAAACTTTAACATAGTTCGGTCTACTCTGACCTATGAAAATCTCCATCGGTTAGTTACTAAAACTTTACTGCCCTTTCACAGTAGCTCACAGGGTCAGCCTAGGAGAGAATATCTGTTCCATGAAATTTTCCTCACCAGACCCAAGGCTTTTTTTTCATTGTCCTTAATCTTATCTTTTTCTACTATAACTGTTTTCTCTTTGGACACAAAAAATTAGACCTGGCAGTATTCTTAAAGTAATTTTATGTGTCATATATTTTACCACTAATTTGTGTATGGTATCTTAATATTTTCCTACTCCATGCTTTTTGTTAGGTGGTTTTGTCATATTTTCCTCAAGAATCTAAAGACTTACTCCTACCGAGTACTGCAAATTGTTCCTTCAGATTGGTACTGAGTTGCATTTGTTAATGACCCAGAGTTAATATTGCTTTATTAATGTTGCATATTGGAATTGTGCCAAAGGCCTCAGTAAGGATGAGTCCAGGTGTGATGTACAACTGTACAACTGATGGTAGTTGGTAACCCCTGCCCACTAAAGAAGGGCTTAGTAGAGGAGGAAAGACAGGAAACAGGGCTTCCAGAATAAGAAAGCCAAGTTTTGCCGTGTAAAAAAGATGGTAACAGGGATGGGCAAGAAGTTGTCTCAGCATTCACGTTCTCTTCTAGGTTATTCACAGCTGTATTGAATGATGCTGTTCTAGTTCTGATCTCTGAGGTACCACTAATGAATAATCTCATTCCACTAAGAACTCAACATTTATTCCTACTCTTGTCTTCCTACTTTGAAAGCAGTTTTTAATCCATGGCAGTACTTGGATTCTAAGTATTTCTAACCTTGTGGTTACCAAGTTTCTTGACTTACTCTTATGAGATACTTTATCCAAAGGCTTTTGAGAATCAAATATCAATTTGTTTTACTTGTTCAAATTTTAAGAAAGTGTTTAGAATTTGTAATGTTTTTGTTAAAATTTAGATGGTTTCATTATGTTGCGGGCAAACTGAACTATCTTATAGAGAGATTTTTAAAAATTTAAATCATATAAATGTTATTAATTATTTATATTTATTGTGGCAGAGGTAATGCCCTTTATCCCTTCAGCACATTTCTCTGATATTTGCCTAGAACTAGATCATGAAATATTGTCAAAAGTAGCTGAAATGGTGGTGGTAAGTGATAAAAAAACTCAGCCAGTGACAGTGTCAATCCCTTGGTCTGCCAACATCAAGGAAATTAAATACAATATACTGACAGAAGAGACTAACATGGCAGATATTACTGGGCTATCTGCAGCCTTTGAAATACAGACTATCTTGTGTATGCTGCTAAGACACAACATCTTATTCAAAGAAAGGAAATTTATATTACTAAAGTCACTCTAGAACAATGTTGTTGACATGAAGAATAAGGAGGACAAACTCTTGTGGAAAATAATTTGCTTTCTGTACTATTTATTTTTAGAGAAAATTTTTCCTTATGCAACTTGTGTAACAAAAGTGCCCTGGAGTATTTAAACAAAAAATTTGGTCATATTGTCATTGTCTTATTGTCATTCTTTTGAATTAATATGCAACTGTTGATCAGTTGTGAGAGGATGAAAAGCATCTCAGATTCATACAGTCAGAAAAAATTTTAGAGTGTTTAAGTTCAAGTAATTAAGGTTCCTGGAAGAGAGATATAAGTGTTACCCTTTCAAGCTGAGAGCGCTTATATACACAGTAGTTGTCCATTCTTTTTTCCTATGAATTGGGATTCCTGACACTATAGATAGATAGATAGATAGATAGATAGATAGATAGATAGATAGATAGATAGATAGATGATAGATAGATAGATAGATAGATAGATAGATGGATAGATGGATGGATAGATAGACGGATGGATGGATTGGCTTCACTTTTAAACTTCTGTTGATTCTTTCTTTTTCTTCCTTCCTTTCTTTCTCTCTCTTCCTCCTTGATCCGGTGTTCTTTCATTCTTTCTCTCTTTCTTCCTCAGTTTACTCCCTCTTTTTCTCATTTTCTTTCCTTATCTCTGGCTCTTTCTCTCTTTTGTTGTCTTTCTCCTTTCCCTTCTTTCTTCCTTCACAGATTGTATACTTGAGTTTTAATGTAGTTGTTCTTATATTCTCAACTCAAAATATTAAAAAAAAAAAAACTATTTGAAAGTAAGTTTGGGGAAAGGCCTTTTTCACTGTGTTTTAAGACCTAGAATTTACAGTGTAATATCCCCCTGCCTCTTCCCTCTCGCTCATAATTTTTCCCCTTCCAGACAATTCCACTGTTCTTGGAAGAGATATTTCACAAGATCCGTGTTAAGTATTAGAAATACTTTGCTTTTTCACTTAACACTCCCTTTTTCATTTGCTAAATTTTCTTGCTGGCATAAAAAACTAGAGTTAACTGTGTGGTAAGATGTCATTTATGTTAAGACATAACATAACTTCAAATACTGAGTTCAGTTTGGGGCCCTTCACTACAAGAAAGACATTGAGGTGCTGAAGTGTTTCCAAAGAAGAGCAATGAAGCTGGGGAAGGGTCTAGAGCACAAGTCTTATGAGGAGCAGCTGAGGGAATTCAGATTGTTTAGCCTTAGAAGAGGAGGCTGAGGGGAGACCTTATTGCTCTCTACAACTACCTGAAAGGAGGTTGCAGCAAGGCAGGTGTCAGCCTCTTCTCACAAGTCACAAGTGATAGGACAAGAGGAAACAGCCTCAAGTTGTGCCAGGGAGGTTTAGGTTGGATATTAGGAAAAATTTCTTCACCAAATGGGTTATCAAACATTGGAACAGCCTTCCCAGGGAAGCGGTGGAGTGTCCATCACATCCCTGCAGGTATTTAAAAGACATGTAGATGTGGCACTTAGGGTTATTTAGTGGTGGACTTGGGATTGTTAGGTTTACAGCTGTCCTCAATGATCTTAAAAGTCTTTTCCAAACCAAGTGATTCTATGATTTTTGAGAGGCCACATTTTTAAAGGTATTTAAGTGTCTAAATATTTCAGTAGACTATACAAGAATTTCCAAAATTATAAAGAAAGCCCTTAAACTTCTCATTATTTAGATGCCTTTGAAAATATGGTCCTATTAAAGTATCAGAACCATCATAGGCTTTTGAACAACCACTTGGGTTATTCCTTTCTCCTAACTCTTCTTCTAGGTCAGGTTAGCACTGCATAATAACTATCTACTATGAAATTTCATATGCTCCCATGATACCTATCTCTGTAACATAGTATGGATTTTTAAGTACATAAGAATATACACCTTTTTAATAAGGCAGCTTGTCAGTTCTAATTCCAATGTGACTGCAAGAGAAGTCTGCCCTCTTTAAGTACAACATTTGCATATTTGAATTGTCAGTGAATTTGTATTATTATATTAAACTTATTTAATGGGAACTAAATTTTGATTTGAGAAGTGTTTTCTTATTTACGTGATATGCTATTTATATTACAATAATGCTGGGTCTTTTTTGCTTGGTCATTGTGCATATGCGTCACAAAATCTATGTTCTCATAAGGTTATGCCCTAAAAAGACAAAACCAGATAGAATGTGGTGGAAGAATCATCATCCCTATTACACTAAAAATAGCGTCCTTGGACACATTCAACAGTTTGCCAAGGTCAAGTAGACAAGTAGAGCAAATCATGCTAGGCACTGATCTCAGGTCTCTTACTGTTGCTTATGCTTAATGTTAGTAGCCTTTCCTTCATTAGTCCCTGGATTTTGTTGGAGGGTGAAACCAACCAGGTACTGAGACAATGGAGTCCAGACCCACCATGAGGAGCTCTGCCCCAAAAGGCTCTACATAATGCTGTGCCATAAACACAGCACAACACCAAGGAATTGTTAACAAATGTAGCCCTCTGGGCCTGAATAACTTTGGTGTCGGACCTGTTTGAGATCTGGCTGATTCATATGATTCTTTGGCACGACAAAGAACGTTTCCAAGATAAATGGGCAGTTATTTTAAGCTTGCTTGTGCTCTGAGCCTCTTGATGAGGCACCAAAGCTCCTTTTTTGCCTTTGCTTGATACGGGTACTCACTTCACACACATAAAACACTGAGATGTCCATTGATTTCAGTGAGAGCTGCATACCTCAGCATACCGCTTAGGAGAAGGGCCTAAGTCCTCACCAGGATGTTTATCCATGCTTGGGTCTTCTGATTGGAAAGAGCCTTACAGTCTTTGAATTGGTCAAGTTGCTCCAAAATCAGGGACTGTAGGACTCTGACTTGGAGTGTGAAGTACCCTCCAGTGTTGCAGGGACAGTGGATTTAGAATGAGCTAAACAGAGATTCTGCACCTGACACAGATTCCCAGAGCCCCAGTGAAACTCTAATGGAGAAAGTAGAGGGCTGTAAAGAAGCCAATCGCAAGCTAAGGATTGTGACTTTATTATTGTGCTCAGGAGCTTAAAAAAAATTCAGTTGCTTTTATTAATACATAGTGTGATCCAGAATGAAAGCACCACCACCCAGTGCAGGCTTCATCCAGGAGATTCTAGGGTCTTCTGTCTTGGGTAACGCTCTGAAGTTTTGAAATTATATCTGTGAATCTGCACCCCATTTACAAAAATGGCTGAAGGTGCATAGGCATTTAGCACACACTGATTTTTAGGGAAAAGAGGATTGCTCCAAAGAAAACAGAAGAGAAAACCTTACAGAAACTCGGGGAACAATCACCTGTCATCTTAGAACAGGGCATATAATAGACAATCTGCTTCAAGCCCTCTGTCTTCCCCTGAATTTAAATTCAAAGGGAAAATATAACAATGTTATTCCTTTTTGCTGCATAAAGACTTCTTTCTATTCATAACAAAAATAAGAAAAGATGGTTATTACATGTATTACTTTGGCAATCTTAATCCATGCTTTCCATTTTTAGTTCCATATCTAGAGGGCTATTGTATGTCCAGTAGTTTCAACGTATATACCACTTAACATATAATGCAAGAAACTTACATCGTGCCAAAATCATTTAGTTTTTATTACAACTTTTTCTTTCCAATTTTCTACTTATAATGAGTGCATAAAAGACCCCTTTTCACCCTATTGTTTTTAGTCTAAAAGCCACTTTATTCTTAATAAAAGGAATAATAAGTGCCAGTTGTAAAATACTCTGTCAATCACTCCAGCACTTACAATTGTGTAACACCTTTCTTTAGGACCTCTTAGAGTGCTTTAGAAAAGATAAAAACAAATAAAATAAAATTACAATTACATTTAAATGCCGAATTAAACTAATCAGTTTTAGATCACTTGAATTTTGTTACTATAGGTTGAAAAGAGACAATGTGCCTCTGAACACCCTGCAAGTAGCTGAAAGCTGCAGTAGCCTTGTCCATGCTGATCTTTGAATGAGCTATTTCAGAAGAACCTCATTAAAAGCAGCCTGAATTGTAGCAGAAAACATCATCTTTTGCCCTGATTCCCCATAGCTGATATTCTTCATCTTAAATTATATCCATTTTCCTGTTTTGCTGCGTATTGTTTCCTCTGTGTGCACTGGTGGTGGTGGGAGAATTATTTCTTGAGATAAAAAGGTAAAAAATATGGATCCTTCAATAAAACGCATATGCAGGTTAATTGGAAGGAGTGAGGAGTGAAAACTAGGTGAGATGAAAGCTCAGTATGCTTGGACCAATGCTTAGCTTGCGTACTACAGATACTTAATTTAAGATTTGAGATGACTGTGGTTTATAAATTCAGGAAAATAAAAAATGAGTCATAATAGGCATTGTCTAGTGATCAAAAATGCTGGCTCCCTTTAGAGTCACTAGTTAAACATGTTTGAGACACCTAAATTAGATATGTATAGGGATGTTCCCATATCTTTTCAAAAGGATTAGTGCAGCTGGTTTTCTTATAGCCCATACTGTGGGTCCTCATAAAGGCACGCCAGTGGCTCATGATGTGGTTATCCTTTTCTGCAGTTATTTTTAGTAATGGAGGTCTCCTTGCAAGGAGATCATAATCCATGGGTTTATGAAACTATGAATCTTGATAAAGATAATGAGAAGGTGACTAATCATAGTCATACAGGTGACAAAACTACTGTGCTTTATTTTTTTATTTCGTTCTTGCTAGCAGACAAATCAGCTCCTCAAGTTATGCTGCTTTCTTCTCTAAGGGCTCTTTCAGATTATAAAGAAACAACGATCATCTTAATTCAATGGTAAGAAATCTGATGAAACAGATTATACGCATTTTCTTTCTCATGCCTTAAAGTTCAGCAAGTCTGAGAGTAATTTTTCAGTGCTCTGTTGATAAAACGCATAAAACACTGAGGAAGGCTATTAAAACTCATGCACGGTTGGAACAGAAGAAAGCCATCTAGTCAAATCCCATGAGCCAGACCATGCAATACCAGTTGTATGGTTGATCATGTGCATTTAACCATAAATAAATAGGCAGATGCTCATAAGAGCTGACAGTATTTGGGGGAGGAGTAAATGCAAACAGATCTCAACCTACTACCAACAAAAAAATAAACAAAGAGAATGGTATCCAGCTGACTTGGGCCTCATGCCATCTGAGATGTCCTAGGAATTCCTGTCTGAACTTCACTGTTCAAAATGGCACAGGTATTCCCTAGGTCCTGAGGAGAATTTGCCAGCCCCATAGAAGAACGTCTCAGGATACCTCAAAAAGCAGCTGATCCCTGTATTTAGTCAATGGAATGGTACTCTTGGCTCATGGGAATTTCCAACTGTAGATATCTACATTACATAGCTCTGTTTAGGTATCTTGGTGCCAACTTGGCAGCTTAATTCAGTTGCATAAACAGAGATGTCTAGTGCTATTTAAGGATGCTTTGGGTGTCTCAGACATCCAGAGAGGGCTGGCGTATGTAACATGGTGGATCTGCGCCCTTCTGGAGCTAGCTGGTGGAGACCAGGCATGTTACCTTAGGCATTTTCAGATGTCACTAGAGGCTTATATTTATGCAACTGAAAGAAGTCCTACATCTCTGTTGATTATGACAGCAACCTAGAAACCCAACTTCCACGCTGTAGGCACTGAATGCTGATTTAGCGGGTTTTTTTTAGATTTTTCCTAATCTCAGAGTAAGACTCATAGTAGCAAAGACATACTATCAGGGAGAGAGGGCAGTGTGCTGGAGGTATGGCCACGCACAGCCTTCTGAGCCCTGGGATGTGACCTCCCTGTGTCACTGACAGGGCCTCCTTCAACAGCCTCTCCTCTCCTCAGCTGCACAGTCTCATTCCCACGTCATAACCTCTGCTGTGCCAGCACAACCAGTTGTGGGGCTCTGAAGTAAATCAGAAAAGGAACTGATCCATTTCTGGTGGGTCATTTTTCACTGGGTCCAGGTCCCTGACTGTTCACCATGCAGCTGTACAAACAGCGGTGCCAGCACAAGGAAAGGGAGGAGGGAGTGAACGAGTGGTGGACAGTGGGAACCAAGTCTAAGTAGGCTTAAGCAGCCCTGCTGCCGCATGTGTAGCCACAGCCTCGGTGGCTCTCAGATCATGCCTCCACTCTAAATGATTTCCTTTTGAAACTTTCCTTTTGCCTGTTTACTTACTGAGGCAGATCAGTCACTTGGCACCTGTGTTTGCTTCCTGCATTTCTGCTTCTGTTTTTTCTCATGGTCAATGACTGAGCAGTACCATTACCCTGGCAGCAATAAAAAATTGGCATTGGAGTTCCTCCAAAAAAGAGCCAGTTGGTGCTCTCTATTTGGCGGATGTTGGGAGTTTGCTGTTGTTTTCTTAACCATCTTTTCTTTCTTTCAGACAGTTGGTGCTTAAGGCAGCTGTTGCATAGGGAGTGCACACTCTCCTCATTGTAAGGTTTCAGCATAGGGATGAAATCTACTTCTGTCTTCAGAAGGCTCATCGTGTCATCAGCTCATTTTCATTATTTCCTTTGGCTTCTAAAAGAGGCTAATTGTCCATACAGACATAGTCAGCCTGTAGGATGATGCAAATTAATTTATGACTCATTGCAGTGGAGCTCTTGAAAACAGATACAGGACTCTCGGAGCAGGAGTCCATGAGATTGAAACATGTGCTTAGAAGTAAGCATCCGCTTAATTCCTCTGTAAACAGGACATTAGCGAAAAACACTAATGCCCACTGATCATTCAACACTAGTGCATCAAAATTTTAGTTCTTTCAGATCTTGTCTGTACAAAATGTGATATCAAAACCTGCCTCAAAACTTAATGAACTACAGTAGATTAGGAAGGAAAATTTCCTGCAGAAATATTATCTGTTTTTAAAGTGGGGGAATTAAATGCTCTATAACCAGAAAAAGTTTAAAAGGTCCACTCTTTACAATCAGTTTTTTAAGATTGCAACATTCTTCTAAATTAATGTAAACTATTCCAAAAATACTTTAGAACTTTAGAGTACACATCTTAAAAGTATTCAGTGTGCAAGCTAATAGTCTGCTAATGTTTCAGTAATAAATTTGTCTACTTTATGTACATCATCCTTCAGGTTTCACCCCGTATGAAACAAAGATGGTAAAAGCTGATGAGAAAAGTCAGCCAGTGGAGAAGATAAGTAGTGACGTGAAAAAAAAAAAAAATACGTGTGATACAGATATAAAAACCCCCAAACGCAAACTCCAAACCTTAGGATACTTATTACAACAAAGAACCAGCATAATACTTTAAAGATGCATCTGCACTGTTTTTAACATAGAGACGTAAAAGATTATTTTCTTTAAAAAAATACTATATCATATTTGTAATTCTATACAACTTCACAGTATTAGGGAAAATTTTTAAAACTTAAAACATGCCATTTTTATTAATGGTCCATTTTAAAACCACCAAACATTTTGATGTCAATTACTAAAACAAGGTTTAACGCTGTCAAAAGGCATTACTGCTAAAAACAGTCATCTTCTCGGTGTTTTCATCTGCAAAGCATTAAAGTTTATAAAACAATTTTAACTTGGAATACGTAAGTCTCTATATGAAGGTTTCCATATGTTAAAAATTTTATTTGTGTGTTTGATTTTAAATTGCTTTGAAAAACAGACAGTTGAGGTTTATAGAAAGGAATCTTTCTTTTAGGAAATAAATGTCTCAAAAGTAGAGGGCACCAGCAGTAAAAACATTCTTACCACAAATCAGAAACACATTGAGACGTGTTTGTCAAGTACACCTTCTGAAACCAGAATTTGTTTCTATTTGCTGGAAAATTGAAAAATCTGTTGTATCTTGGCATGCTTGTTTGGCCCTGTCCCAGGCTGTTCATGCAGCAGTGGCATTATTGTGCAATAAGGCTTTCAGGACTTGTAAAGCTTTCAAGTTTCTCTTCCATTTAATTTCTAAAATGCGATGTATCTGCCAATGGTCTGCATGGAACCAGCCGACACTGTTGTTTTATGAAGTGAAAAGCAGAAGTGTATATTCCATGATATTTTATTTTTAATAAAATGTGAGGTATTTTTAAGAAATTAAGACAATTAATCAGCGTCTCAGCTTCTGCATGGCACCCAGCCAGAAGCCACCAAGCAGACAGCTGAAGTTTAGAGATTGTTTTTGCAAGGCTAATTTAAGGTGAACTTAGATGGATTCAAGATTTATAAGCACTACAAAGTCTTGACTGGAGCAAAGTTCAACTAAGTAATCCACAGCTCACTCTGCAGACAAAGTGCTGCAGCCGAAACTTCCCTGTGATTTAGTCTACAGTCAATGAGAATTTTCAAAACAGGCAGAAGGAGTGAGTTTCACTGTTTCACTTCAAAGGTCTCCTAATAACTGAGAGGATTATACTCTTTTAACCAGTTAAGAAGGTTAGATGATTTTGAGTGAGTAGCTTTACATCCATCAATAATTCTAAGTTGGAAGTTTAAAGATAGCGTATGCATGTACATCCTTTAACTCCTTAAGGGTTGCAGCGCAACAATGCACCTGTTTTGTAACCACCTCCAAACCGCTAAATAAATGACAGCTGTTTTTAAATTGCTTTACTGAAGTGAAGTTATTGCTAAGAAGATTAATTAAAACTCTTTACTGAAACATTTAGTAAAGTTAAGAGCCTTTAAACTGCTTCTAAGACACTTCCTTCTTTCCCTGCTAAATAAATATATAATGCCCATTTAAGATCATTCTAATGTGAGCTGTGCAGACTTTGATGTTAGTACCTTTTACCTCTAGCATGCTAATGCCATATGTATATTTCATCAAATTAGAAAAAAGTTTCAAATGCTCAGTTCCAGTGACAAAGGTACTCCTGAAGTAAAAAAGCTGAGGGTTGTCAAACTAAAATGAAAAAGGTACATGCAGGAAATGGCTATAAATTTCTTCTTTTTACAGGGGAAGACAGGAAATTATACATCATAATAGTAAAAGAACTATCCTTTATCATATCAAGTGGTTCTTCTTAAGTTCTTTTTGCTCACGTTTACCATTATTAGTGCAGTCAGAGAGCCCGATTAATAAAGAATTACTTCTGCATTATATGATTGTACCTCAAATCTTCTACAAAGAAGTCAGGGTAACACATGTGCTGTGAATTCTTAAAGAATGGCTGACAATTTATTGTGAGTTTTGCATAGCCTATGCTAGCATTAGCATTAGCCCGTAGAACTACCCCTAAAATATTTTTTTAAAAACTGTAAAAAGACAGAGAGACAATGAAGAAGTGAAGAAAAGGCCATATAGGATTGCATACACTGTATCAAAAATCCCATTAATATTATTATTAACAATAAAAATAACCATAATTGTATTAACTTAATGCTTAGAAGTCATAATACTTTTTGAATAAAATATCAGAGACAATTGAGAAAGGTAATTACAATTTTGATTGATAGAAGGACCACCCGTATCTTCTATCTACCCAGCAAGATATAATACAAACGGACTTAATTTCTCAAATGGAAAGTTGAAGGGGTGCGAAATGAGTCAAATCTGCTATGATGACTTAGAAATGACTGAAAACAGGAAACATTTTTCCTTTGAATGTTTTAGACACAACTGCATCCTGCTTCATCAACATCAGAGGCTTTTTTAATAATCTCACATACATTAAATATGGAAAAACACTTCTGAAAAATGGGAACTATGCTTTTAAACATCTGAATATCAAAAATATCTGATGAAATACATCACCAGCTTTCCTTTCTTAGCCATCAAAAAGAATGGAAAGATGTTGATTTTTTGTTTGCTTTGTACACATAAGGTTTCAGGGCACTGACTATCTTACTGATGTGCGTTAGTGAAAAGCTAGTAGATACTTGACTGAGAACTGTGATCACACAGTAATTCAAATAAAACTTAAAAGGAACATGATGTCATTAGAAACTCATCTTTACATTTCTTTAAGCACTCAAAGCTTCTATACAAATTATATACTGGCAAGGTGAAAAAAAGTTTTCATGTTCCTTCTTAGAAAAAGTAGTTTGCACTGTGCTGTGGCTCCAAAAATGCGATCAGAGCTACATATTTGAAGCAGCTTTAATAGTAATTGCATAAAAGATGTTTCCAAGTATTTGTATTAAATATCTTCTTGCAATTAAACTTAGGGAGTCATGGTCTGTTTTGTTTACTCCCTCACTGGCTTTATGAACCTTGCGTTTTTGGCTTCTTTGTCTCCCTAAGGTGTTTTTGTGGATTTTGCCCCTTAATCTTTCATTGCTCCCAGGTTTCCTGTAGTTTCCAGAAGCGTTGTGGAAATAAATACATTAAAGATTGTGAGACAAAATGGGCTGCAGCCCAAGTATTATGGGTAGGCAGTAGCCCCAGACAATTTCTGTTGAACTGATAGAGGATACAATTCAGTGAGATTAGGGAGATTTTTGCCTGGTCTGATGATTTGCAGGACTGACACCTTTTCATTTTCCAGTGTATTGAAGCTTCATGTATATTCCTTGGGGCCTGCATTTTGGGAGATACACTTCATCCTGGAGAGGTTGCTTATATTTTAAATGTTTTGATAATTAGATGTGTTTCCTTCCGGAACCTTTAAAGAGAATTTCAGATTTCATTTTCCTTAATGATGCGCACAAAAATAAACTGAGTTGCTAGTCAGGTACATGGAGGGGGAGAACAACAAAAATGAAAAGTAAAATCGGTTGGGTGAACAAATCTGGAAGTGGTGACTCAATACACATACCTTAGTGCATCATCAGTGCCACTGGATGTATTTGTTTCATTTCATTACTGTTTTCTACATGGTTATTTCTGTGTTTTTCAGTTTAACCGGGGCAAAACTAGCACTTTATGTATTGAGAAATCAGCTGCAAAGGCTGAAGGATCTCCTCTGCACAGAATGCACAATGCGATGTGACTCCTCAAGGGTGCACTTCAATCACTCCTAGAGAGGGGAGTTTTACGCGGGGTGAATGGGAGTCCCTGTGAGCAGCACTCATACATTTTGACCATCAGAAGAGTGGATAATATGGTTTTTCATCTGAGATTTCTTAGGCATTCTAAAACGTTGCCTTTTTATCAGTAGGTGGTTCAGCCTGCTTGATATTGCGGCTGCTTCATTAACCAGTGCCTGACTGCATCACACGAGTGCTGTGGGTTTTGTATTATTAACGCAGTCCTGCGCGGTGCTAAGCAAGACAGCCGGCGGGAATTGGGAGTGCTGGGCACTTCATGAGACGTGCTCAGCACCTTCCAGTACTGAGCCCTAAATAATGGCCTGGAATTAAAGCAGCATATTAAATTTCACAGTCATCTTCATAATCAGGTAGGGGGAAAGGTCATGATATATCCACCGATGCCTCGACACTAGCAAAGCTCCATCTATATGTATGAAAAGCAACAAAATGTAGTTTAAGAAATGTACTTTAAAAAATTGATCTAAGGACTGTAAAAACACTCAAAAGTCTTTTAATATGCATTCTTTTGCAAAAGTAGATCTATAAAACATGGATAGCTAAGAACAGAATGTATATAATAATTTATCTATGGCATGTTAATCTGAAACAAGGAAGTTTGTAATCTTTTTAATGCAAATGAAACAGACAATCAATCTATGGGAGATGAATATTTCAATCCTTTCACAAGGAACTGAGATGATACTGTGGTATCTAGTCAGTGATAACTTCAATGCTCCAGATGATGTTCTTTCGATAAGAAATATTTTCGTATTTAGAAGGAACAGGTAAGCAAATAATCAATTACAGGCATAGAGTATGCACACTTCCCTGGTATTAATATTATGTTTAAAATTTTTTGACAAAACAGTAGCAGGATTTTTTTCAGGTAATTTCTGTGATGAAAATTCTGCAGGCAAAACTCTCACTGAAACTAATAAATGTGCTTTTAAAGAAAGGTGTTACCAGGGTTTTAAATATAACCACACAAATTTATCCTCTTAAACCACCTCAGTCCTTCTAGGAGATGGGTAGTGCTCTGTTACATAGACAGCCTGGAGCAAGTAGTCCTCGCATATGATCCAGCTGCTGACGGGCTTCAGGAGTGGACTGCGTCACGAGGGAATTTGGCCCCGTGTATGTAATGACAATACGAACCTGATCAGCCACGTGTGTACTCATTTCAAGTTGCTGACTACACTGCTGAAATGCACTATAGTATTGTGAGCTCTTAAGCTCTTTTCCAAGTTTAATACCAGATATTAGTCCTGCTGAAAAGTATCAAGTTACCCTTTTTGAAAAACAGATCTCAATTCCTTTTACAGTGTTCACCACCTTTTTTTCACCATGAACCATAAAAAAAGAAAATCTTTAACAAGGGGCTATAAGCTTTTCCACCCAAAATAAAAATTGGTGAGTACTATAGAAATGATATATATATGAAAACCTTCGAAATGTTATGAATGTTTTTCTCTCTAGCTTTTATCTTTCACTTGTCTCAAGCACTGTGGCTGCATTACATCAGGTGAGAGTGAGTGCGCCTAGAGGGTTCTCTGATGCTTGGGACAGCTGAGTGTTTCATACCTGTCCATCTCTACAAACAATCCACAAAAATTTAAAACAGAAAGAAAACTCGCTGCTGCCATTCAGCAAGAAGTCTATTACGAATCCCTAGGTGGTATGGAAAGCATTTAGACTCATTTCATTCACATGTCAGGTAAAGACTTTCATTTAGAAGTGAGATGAATGCTGAATAATGGATCTTTTGAATAATGTAATTAAGAATTCATTAAAGCGGCCCTTAAAATAAAATCTCCAAAATGCAATGCATGTATATTTCCCTCCTCTAATGTATTAGAGAATCAAATGAATGAACGGAACATAATATAACACTGATGTTTACAAAATTTTCACATTTAAATTAGATGAACGCTCAATATAATACAATATATAGTTTTTAATGGCTTCTGAGTAGGAACAATTAGGATTCTTGAAAGGGATTAGTGTCCTTGTTAGGAGGAAAATGAATATATCCAGACTAGTGGTAACATCTCTAAGTTTGGGTTTTGCAATACGTTGTTTACTTGAAAATCTTGACTCCACTGAAGCCTATGGAAACTCTCACACTGATGTTTTTGTTTCACTCAACATTTATTCAGCTGTTTTGAGTAAGCAAGAGTAAAAAAAAAAACAAACTGATATGGACTTGTGGCCCAGCTTTCTGATTTCCAGCAAATCAGCTCTCTCCTGTGACATGTCCTCCAAGACTCTCTCTGCGTGCCACTTCTCCCACCCAGTCACGCGGAGGTTTTGTCTGAATTGCACACCAAACAGCAAAGTGCAGAATGTGCTTGCAAGCTGCTATTCAAACAGGCACGGAGTGATATACCCAGCACCCAGCTCGGGATGGCCTAACTGCGAAAGAAAGAGTCACCCGAGCACTCCGGGAGTGTATTCCCCACGCTTGTCAGCAGGAGATCTGGAGTGAGAATCGCAGAGGGCAAGACCATCCCTGCTGAAGTCAAACTCCTTCCTGCAACATCCTCCATCCAGTCCATGAGCAGGACAATATCCAGCATCAGGATTTTGAAGGAAAGCCTTGCCTTTTTTTCACACCCAGGTTGAATTTGAAGGTGAACTTGGACTATTAGAGGGTAAAGACTTGATCCAATTTGTGCACATGGATATATGCAGAGGGACAGGACTGGTTTCATGGGCCTTGACCTCTGGCATTCAGGAATAAGAGTGTCAAGGAAAAGATATTTTTAAGGATTTAATGATGACAGAAGCCCTTGATTATGCATAAGTGACTAAAATCAGGCTGGAAGTTAAATGTCTGACTAAGAATCTAAGCACACAAGACATTTATGTCACTGTTGAATGGCTTAGACTACATGCGTAACTTTTACACAGCCAGCGTTAGTTAAGATGAATTTCATTTAGGTTTGTCTTCAAACAAGAGAAGAAAGGGTGATGAGTGGATTGAAGAAGCTGTTATGTTGACAGGAACAGTAGTTC
Source organism: Phaethon lepturus (assembly GCF_000687285.1). Classification (NCBI taxonomy): domain Eukaryota; kingdom Metazoa; phylum Chordata; class Aves; order Phaethontiformes; family Phaethontidae; genus Phaethon; species Phaethon lepturus. Next base: position 48,206 of record NW_010515752.1, read on the forward strand.
CACAGGATAAAATATGGAAGGATAATGGCCTTGACTACATTTAGGCTTATCTAATGCAAATGTCCTTCTGGTACTCAAATCAATTTTGGTTTTGCGAAGAAAATGTAGTTTATAGAAAGCAAGGTCAGGTAGGGCCAGGAGGACTTAATTGCCCTGTTCTTTGTTACAGATACTCAGCAAAACATTAGAGGTCCTCAACAACTCTGAGAATACTGATCTGCGTTTTTAAGAGTGAAATATTATGGCCCAACAAATGTTTTCACTTATTCTTGGGCTTAGTTTTTAAAAACTGCCTCTACTGTACCACAATAAGAATATAATCACAATTCTATAGGCCTCAGACAATGGAGATGGTGACAATCCTTTATCTCACTCCTTTTTCTCTTTACAGAAACGTATGCAGAGGTGTGGGAGGTAAATCCATCCTGCCATGAGTACTTGTAGTGCTGCTGAATGAAAAATCTGCCGTTTCAACAACCTCTGACTATTTTGTCCATCAAGTTTCTCAGACTTGCAAGTCCCCATATATATATGAAACATGGTCTCAATACATAGGTCACCCAGTTAGCACAAAGAACAGACCAGACTTCATTTCAACAAGCCCACAGCCTCATGCTTATTTTTAAAGAGCCAGACTTGGCAAACAGAGATTTTATCACACTTGTTGCTGGAAAAAAATGAGCGGTTTCAAGTATACAAAGCTTTTTCTGGGCCTTCAGAAAAAAGTCCCCCAAAATAAAACCAACATCAGTTGACATTATTACTAGACTGCTTTACCATGTGTAATATTTTTGAAAAACTCATTCTGTTGTTTACAAGCAAGATGATTGTCACCCTCACAGGATGCAGATCAATGGAAGTTCTCAGTTGATGTACTGGTATATGAAGCCTCCTGAACCTTACTTTCCTCCATACCTTTAAGTTTCGGTCATGTATCAGTTGAGTGTTTAACATCCACCCCCAAATCTAACATAACCTATTTTATCCGCATTGCAATAGACTAGGAGTGCTCACGGAAACGACAATTATGTCTCAGCAGATATGTGGAAATTTCCAGTAGTCACTTTTAAACTATTTTAACTCAGTAGCTTGCAATTATCCGACCATATTGAGCTTTTCTGCCTGCACAGCCAGTCACTAAACTCGTCTTTGCCCCTCCTGCTTTCCTAGTGGAGCATGCAAGCATACTGCAATGCTAAATTCACTACATTTCGTAAAGCATCTTATGAAGTTATTCTGAAAGAAGATACTACAGAAGCAGAAAGTGTTCTCATTACAATGTCACTTTTGGCGGGCAGAACAATTGTGCATGGAGAAATTTGAGGGGAAGATCAGAAGTGTCAGAAGGAAGGTAGACAGATGCCAACACAACCAGTTCCCAATGGCTCTTCTAAGTACGACAAAGCAGGTCATTTCTTTAAATCATTCCTCTCACGGAGAAGTCTCTGCCATTGCTGTGTAAGAACCTTAGGGTTATTACATTGCTATGTGTGAACCTACGGAGTCTTCAGCTCAGACCACATGGGCCTAATGGATGATTCTGCCCTGAAGGAGAGAGTCCATAGTTTCATTAGGAACTTAGAAAAAAAGCTGCATTCGATGGCAGTCCCCTGATGTCACTTGTAGTTAATCAATTGCCATATGTGCCAATCAGGCTAGGTTGAGCTACAGGCAACTCTTTTTATTTATGGCTAAGAGACTGGGAATAACCTATGCAGCTGGGAAGCCAAGCAGACCCAAGGATTTTCCACAAGCTGGCAGTCAAAGAGGTAATTTATTGAGGGAGAAACCCCAGAGCAAGAAATTAAAAAAAAATAAAATAAGGCAGTGATATGTTTTACATTACAGAATTTCTCTTGGTATGAGTATCAGCTTCTGAATATTTCAGCAACATTGCATCTCATCTCTCATCTACATATCCATTGAGAAGTGTTCAGCAGAAATTGCCCTTTGTTCTGCAGCACAAAATTAAACTGACTTCCAACTCACTGCCATACTTGGGCCCTGAAAACTGAATTTGCTTTGTGATGATTTTAGAACGGTCTAATCTTTACTCTTGTCAACCTAAACTGCAGGATTATCATATGAAACTTTTTCAAATGTCCAGATTAATCACACATGACAATCAATCTTTTATTCTACCCAATAGGGACAATCTGTTTCATGCATTTTTGAGGGTAAAGGGGTTATTTAGCAATTGAATTCTATGATTTGTGACACTTGTTTTGAATTACACATCATCTTGTCCTGGGAAACCACTAAAAATAAGATGTAGTGCTGTCCCCTCCAGAGGCATTTACTTTTGCCTTCCTCGTGTGCAGGTATATCTATGTATATATTTATGTTTACACATACATGTCTATATAAAGGAATATATTCTTGCCTGTTTACTCATCTAGGGAATAGGAACTATACAACACACTTGATATTGGCTTGATGTTGTGGTACAGAATAAATTAGAGCTAAGTGCTAATATCCAGAATGAAACACTTCCAACTGTTCATTTCAGGGTTCATATCAGCAGAGTCAATTGCAAAAATATAAGGTAAATGTTGCTTGCATTTTAAACTGATCTTGCTTTAGAAATAGGGATGACAGTTCCCACCATTAAATTAACAGGGTTCTACATAGACACCAAGTTCTCCATACACTGAGGGCTGAATCTTTAACTTTTAGGTTATACTCTATAATACAGTTATTATTAAACAAATGCTAAAATAATGGTGGGAACAGTTTCCTAAGTTTCTAAGATAATTTTAATTCTCCAGTTGCCCAGATTCTTCTACCACAACTCTAGCCTGTGTTAAGAGACAGGAGACTCCCAGCCAGGCCAAGTCACAGTTTGAACACTTCTGAAAAAAGACTGAGGACTGAGTATATTTATGTACCGTATATCACACATGAAATATGATATATAGTATATGAAATATGTTATGTGGTACATTGTATATTATGCATTATATAATATATGATATAATATTACATATTATAGAATCACTTACTGTATACGTATGCTCTAAAGAATAATCTGCATGTTGTTTGGCTGTTAGATTTCTGGTTTTATCTTTATTTAAATATATGCTATGACTCACCAGAGCAAAGAAATCTATCCCCATCTTTAAATTGTTCATCCTGTGCAGTAAAAAAGTCTACTTCAACATTTTTACAGTTTAGAAATCGCTGATAATTGTGAATCATCAAGTGCCAAGGTCTATTTCATCTCCATAAATAGTGGTATATTGAAGGACTCAGGTCAACATATCACTTATGAACTGCTCTTTAACCATGTGAATAGTCACATCATGGGAATAAACTTCCACTGTTGCTGTCTCTGCAAGTGCTACCGGTTCCCTGTGACAAAGATTCATGAATCACGGTAGAGATCGTGGAACTTTTGCTGGATAATTAACACCTCCCTAAACACATCTCGGCTACACTTAAGGCTGTTTTGCTTTCATTCAGACAATATACTTTCAGTATAGGGAGTGTGGTCTAGTGCAACAAGGTCCGTAAAGAACAGATGAAGAAATATTTAAGTATTTGCTGTAGGTACTATCATGTGTATTGCTAAGGAGACAAAATGGTTATCTCTAGACAAGGGGCTGAAAACCTTAACAATCTTATGAAACACTGTTTTCGCCTGATTTTTTTTTCCCCCATAACCTCATTTTCTACCCCTTCTTCATTTCTCAGCTGTTAAAAGAAAAATACAAAAGAAACGTTCGTATAGATAACCAGTAGGATGCCAGAAAGGGCCTTTTTCAGTCAGAAATGGTGTGGTGCCCTCTGGATAATCAATTGTCCCTGCAACACTTTAGGATTTTTCATGCACTGAGATGCAAACTGAGCAATTTCTTCATTTTTTTTTCCCCCTATATAGTTTATTAATACTGGAAAGGCAATTGGACAGTGGGGCCTCCTCATTCTTGGCACTATTTCAAAAGCAACTTGAAATGCCCTGACAGCGGTTCTTCTCACAAAGTAACGTTAAGGTTGTGACACGGACCGACAAAAGGCTGACACACTGTCGTTAGCTTACCCTGTTGTGCCTAGGTAATGGTGGAGCCTCAGATCTGCGTGTGATGTTAGCATTACACGTTCTTCAATAACAAGGTGCCAGAGGATGAATTGAATGTAGAATGTCGTCTTTAACTTTGAATTTCTAAGTTTAGACTAGCTTCTTTCGTTAATATTAAAGATCGACTCTGCATTAATTATACAAAACCATTGATAATAAACATATTACTTCCTCAGAGTTGGTTAGTATTTAAGTGTGTAATATTTTCAAAATTCGTGTGTTCTGCAAAAATGCAGCAATAAAGTCACTGAAGTTTTCTTTTACACAGTTATCCTGATGTATTAAAAATCCTGGCCATAAGCTGGCATCCACGATCAAATTTCCCACCTGTCCAGCAGTGTACAAAACTGGGATTTTGTTCTAAATATATTTCTGGTTTTAACTAACCAAAAACCCACTATAAATTGTTTCCCTTATAAATTTCATGGGACAGTTAATCCAGATCTGGAATTTTGGGGCTGAGTTTCACCACAGCCATGGTAAAATAATAAAAATAATTAGATGAAGTACAGCACAAGTAATACCCTGATATTTTTGTAAAATTGGCTAATGTCAGTCACTGTGTAAACCACTCCTGCCTGTTAATGCTTAGCAGTTTCCAGTGTCTGTAAAAAGAGAACTCACATGTTTCTTTGTAAAGCCAAAGAAAAATTGGCTCCTCAAAGATAACAAATTCAGTATTTTTACACTCTCCAGTTACTTTAAATCAAAGTATTAACTGTGCTTCTCTTCTTACATTCACTGTGTTAGTGTGTTAAGGTTGGGATTCTTTTTCCAAAAAATCTTTAACTCTGTTATTTTTCATATAATTATATAAACATGCCCAAGAAATGCAATTTTGCAAGCTTTTAACTGAACTGGTTGCTTTGAGACTAGGATCACATATAGACTTAAATTTTCTGGATCAGATAATAATAGCTAAACATAGCACACCAGTGTGTTGTTTTTCAGAAAGGGGAAGGATGCCATTCATTTCACCGCCTGGTCTTAGGTGATTTAATAGTCATTTGAGGTCCTGTGTCTGCGAAGAAAAAGCTCAGATCTTTCAGAATCACTTTCTTGGAACCTTCCCTTCTTCTTGTGTTAACATTACATTATGTCAATGAGGTATAAGCTTTAATTCCTGGAGTAGGTACTCATTGTTCAGAAAATTTGCGGGCAGAACAAGTAAAATTTGCTTTGTGAGCTCCCTGTGGGAACCATATGACAAGCTCTGTCTTCTCCACAAGAGGAAATAGCTGGCATGGTATTATCCAGTTCCTGAGACAACATTTTTCACCCTTTCCTTTCATCTCTTTACCCCTTCCTCAGAAATCTTGCCCAATCTATAACAAGCATCTTTCATCTTTGACTCTTGATCCTAAAGCAATTGAGGATAAATGCTGTTAAAAAAACTATCACAGAGCATCCTGTAGGATTCGGTCCTTTAAGATAGGGTCATCCTGGGGGAGATGAGGGAATTTTCCTTTTCTCAGGGAAAGAAGAAGTTAGGTTGGAATTTGACAAATATTGACATCTAAATGTGTGCAAGTCCTCTTTGGCTTCCTTCATAGTCAGTGGAGAGAAACTGGCACTTCTGGGGTGCAATTAATGTCATCCTTGGGCAGAGGTCTCAAATAAGTGAAATTAATTCTCCCTTTCCATTGCCCCCTGGGACAAGTTCAGATTAATTCAGATCCCACATGGAGTTAGGTGGATAATTTCCACCCCTAAAGTCTGCCCTAAAATCACCATCATTAAGTAGGGACTTCTGAAGTTATGAGAGACACAAACTTTGCAAGAATTATTATTTTGCATGTAAATAACCTTGAAGTTACATAAATTGTACCCTTTGACAGTACCAGTATCCAAAAAAAGTTCCTCGCATAACTTGGCCCCCTCAAATAACTGAGACAAAATCAGACCTGGATGCGGTGCCTAAGCAGAAGCGCAGGGGTTATTAAGGTATGTGAAGCATAGCACAGAGGTTTGGGGAAAAGGACTTGTTGGGGAAAAGAAGAAAAAAAAAAAAAAAGAAATATGGTCTCCCTCCATCACATTCATTGTTGCTTACAGTCATCTCTGCCGAAGCACAGTCTTGTTTGTTTGTTTTAGAAATAACCCCTGGTTCATGCATAAGAAAATATATTAAGTATTCTAAAAAGGATTCCTTTTCTTCTCTGTGTAGCAGAGAGTCAGGGGTCAAATTCTCAGCTGCTGTAATCCCCATTGGAGTTATTCTCATTCATTATTGAAATGGGCTAGATCCTGGGCTCACTAAAGCAGGCGTAGTTGTATTAAAGTCAGTGGATATGTGTTGATTTTTTAGTAGATGAAAACCTGGTCCTTGAAATGCAGTAACTTTGACTAAGCTGACTGCTCGAGGCCAAATTATTTTCAGTATTTAGCAATGTCTGGCATTTTCTTTACGAGTCTATCTTACCACCATTCGGTGTACCTAAAAAGAAAAATCCCTGTAGTAGTGTTATAACAGTGAGTGGCAAAACAGCCTCAGTGTCTGTTTTCACTCTTTGCCCAAAACAATTTATATACTAGTCTGTTTGAGGATGATGTTTTGCCATACAAAAACATCTCCTCTGTTGTTTAGTAACAGCAGCAGAGTCCCTGGCACAATTTTTTAAAAATCTTTTTTAACATTAAGAGGCACTGTAGTGCGCAGATCAGATCTCAGTGGAATAATGCACTGGTGCAGAGGAGCACTAAATCAAATGATAAATTGAGTGTAACATCGATTATGTTAGCTATGCATAGAAATATATACATTTGATGGTCATTATGACACATGAATGTTCAAGACAAAAAGTGAAAAATACATTTCAACTTCTGTATATGTGAAAAGCTGACAATGATCTGTAATTTGCGTCTAGCATTAAATTCTATAAATCTGCTGCTGTTTTCAGCTTTGAAAGCCTGATTCTAAATGGAAAGGTCATTATCATTATTAAGTTTTATAAGAAAATCAGTACGTGTACTAGTATCTATTTAATAACTGAGACATCATGAATGTCAGACTTAACACACTTTGCTGGGTGCTAATAACTCTTTAAGTGTACCCTTGACTCGAGTCGAAGGCAGTATTGGAATTTTTATATTATCTGAACTGCCTGGTAGCATTTAAAAGTACTTCCATAATAGCCAGGTAAAAATATAGTGACTTCACACAACTTTACCTAATTTTGCTCCTGTTTCAAAGGTTAAGCTAAACTCCTTGCTCCCCCCTTGTAGAAGAACTGGATGTGCCGGCAGCTGAGTCACAATGGACCTGTCCTACTTAACCGTTCCCTCATTTTTATTGGAGCACGTTGTGATTCCTGGGAAAAGTATGTGTCAGTAATGACAACAAAATGAAACCAAAATAAACGCCTGGCAAAACAGTATTTGCATCAGTGTCAAAATTACTTTTTGAAATGTCTTGGTGGAACGGTGCTATCTAAATATAAAATAAGTATTTATTCAGCATTTTTTAAACTTTTGTAATTCCTGCGTTATATTATCTCCAATTCAAGTCCAGTGCTACGTTGGTACAGCTTGTTTCTTTTTCTATTATATATTTAAATTAAAAATTGGAAGATGTAGTTTCTATTAATGAGTTTTGTAGGGGTCTTTTAGTATTATGTCCCTAGGCGAGTTTCTTACTTGATATGAAGTCCTCGTAAGAGGTGCTTGTGCACTTGATTAATTCATAAATGGTGCTGAGGGCCGCATATTTGCACAACTCTTGTTAAATCATGGAAGTCTGCTATTTCTCTGTACGATGTATTACCAATTGTGATGCCCATATTATGCACCTAATCACACAACTCTACAAGTCCTATATTTTCCAAGTATTCTCATCCATGCAACATTCATCTCCTGTGGTAAAGGTCAAGGTCCCTTGGCAACATTTATATCAGTTCTGAAGCAAAATAGGCAGACAAAGAGAAAATATTCAGATTGCTGAAAAAATAAGATCAATAAAATCAAATGAATAGCAAAAATGTCAGAAAGTTTCATATCACTGAAGAGAATTTTTAGCAGTTAATACTAATTCTATATCGATCTACATAAGATATGACAATACAAATGTATTGATATCTGTAGATGCTTACTCGGATTTTGAGATGGGGGGTAAGACAGTTACAAACATCTGTGAAGGTTGCAATGCTCTTTCCTGACTGATAAAATGGAAGAAAGACCCGTGAATACAAATCCAGAAGTTTCTTCCAACTAATTTGTGCAGCCTAGAAGCAGTGTTTTTGTAATGAAGCCAAGAGCACTGTCCACTCGCCAACATCAGTTTGAGAATTCACCAGTATTTGAGGGCTACAGTTAATAAACTGGTTTGCCAGGATATTCAGGGGAGAGAACAGAAATGGGCAAAACCGCTGCTATAACACACTCCCCTGAAAGACAGACTGTTGGCTACTTATTGCAGGACAAAGCTGGACCTTATTTAAATCTGTGCAGACAGGATGACAGTCGTTAAAAAATTGTTTTGCTAAACACACCATTGATTTGAAAGACACAACTTGTTCCATATTGTTACTGTTGATACTACAGCAGGAGCTCTGTTGCCCTACGTGTGTACAAAGGCATAAAAACACATGGACAATCTTTTTCTTGAAGGCAATAGGCCTTTAATTTTCTCTTAATTCAGGCATCAGAACAAATTAACTGGCTCTTTAATATTGTGGCCAAAGATCTTTACATCAGAGGAGGATATCTGAGGCTCTCGCTTCTCATCTGCAAAAAACACATGTAAATACATTATTTTTTTTTAATGTGTAAATGATTCTTAAGACACAAAGAAAATCTAAGTTGATGGGTTCATTACTAGTTTCTAATTTTTCTTTTTTTTTTTCCATACACTTCTCGTTATGTTATTATGAAACAGGGAATTCAAGAAAATGTGGCAGCACCCTACAGTTTTTAAATGAAAGGCAGAGGTTTAGCATGGCCAAGACTTCAAGTCATTATGTACCAAAGGGTCAGACCACCCTGGAAGTATTTTTCCAGATTATGCCATTTGTCTCTCTCTTCTTTTGTGGTTAAAATGTTTAATTTTGAACTTGGTTTTAGTCTGAGCTCAGTTTCTTTTCCTGGTCTAAATAAGCACAGTAGAATCTCACAAAAAGTAGGTTTCTTTCTACTCCACTTCTCATCACTTGTCAAACAATGGGGTGCTCGATGTGGTCAGCTTGGTCACAAACTGTGCTAAAAAAACAAAAAAGTCCTGGCACCAACATAACTAAACTAAAAAAACCTACATCAGATACTTTATGTTGAAGATCTAAAACATAAGCAAGATCAGGTAAAAAGTAAAAAAAAAAAAATTAAAATAAAAGTCAAAACTGATAAATGAGTAGATCCAACTCCTTGTGTCAGAAAATGTGAAAGACAACTAAATTGTAGAGGGCACATTCTGGCAAAGTCTTAAGGATGAGCTTAACTTTGAGCTCATGAACAGCTGTATTAACTCAGGTGAGACCGCTCAATTGCTTGGAGACTGGTGTGTGAATAAGGTACTTCACCGAATCAAGGCCATTGTGCAAGAAGAATACAGTGTCAGTGTATAACAACCATGCTCCCCAGGAAGGAACTTTTTTGTGTGAAAAAGAAGTGTTGTTACAGAGGCTGCGTACGATCGGGCTGCAGTGTTCTTTGTTTCAACCCACTAGGGTGCTGTCTTTTCCCATGTTATTATTATTGCATGCTCTGCAGTAATTTAACATCTCAGAAAGCTAATAGTTCTCCTTAAATTGTAGTCTGCATACCATTACTGATAGTTACAGTAGAGTGCAAAGCCTATTTGCACACTACACATCCTATAGTGGGTTTTTTTGCAAATCAAAGAACATGGGTAGAAAAACATGCCCATCGTCTCCAAAGTACCGGAGCAAGTTCAGCCTCTGAGGTACGCAAAGTAAAATCTCTTTACAATTGATGGGTGATGCTTCTGCTTATATCAGTAATGAGGTACCAAATATAGTCGATTGATAAATAGCACCACAGATGCTTCAGAAAGGGGCAGAGCACAGTCCCTATTGCGTCTGCTTTGTGCCGCCTCAGTAGCATAGACTTAAAGCACCTTGGTGTAGGAGGAGTAGTACACAATGCGGTGTATCTGGCACTACTGACAGCTTTACACCCCCATCAGAAAATAGGGTTTAATAGGGGAACTAGGCAAAGATGCTGCTTTACCGATTTACTGCTTTACTGCTACTTCTTAGAGCTACTGTAGTACAACTGTCAGGGCATGTGTGAAAGGCCGTGCTACAGTCTGAAGGGAGCCTACAGCTTGTTGTACACACAGCACTCTCCGATTCCCGCGTGCGCCGGTTATACGTGTCCACGCAGTGCAGCAGGGACACTTCCTTTGGTTCTTCTGCTAATACCGTCTGACACAGTGCCCTCGGGGGGCCTGCTGGGAGGCTGGATATCGCCAAACTCTTAAATGGTCAAGCTTCAGTTTTACATGTCACCATACGGATGGAAGATTAAGCAAAACGTAACAAGGCTTGCACTTAGAAAGGAGCTGACATCCTGCTTACCTGCTTTCACAGAGATCCAACACAGAAATGAGCACAAATTAGAAACTTCTAGGGCAAAAGCAAAACCATGGTCTTTCCATTGACAGAATTAAGCCACGATCCTGCCCCAAACTTCTGTCAAAACAGAAAAATGTGGGAATGTAACACTGAATGACTATTCACATTACGGCATAGGCCTGAGATAAACACCAAGCAATCAAGACTGGTGGTCAGGAGAACACTTCAGCGGCTACTCAAATCAGTTGTCCAGGTGCTGTAATCTGGGATCAGCACACAAAGAGCCGTACTTCAAATACTATGAGCTATATTTCTATAGATCTTTGGAATTTACTATGTGGTCTAGATGTAACTGGTAGTAAAAAAAAACCTCATGTTTCAAGTTTCAGTGGTCCTCCAACCTATATTCCAGGTTAATTGGTTAATTGTATACTGAATGTCTTAACAGTCCTGAAATGTTCTTGAAAAAAAGTCACATCATAATTTCTCTGGTTAATTATGCTGCCATGGTTAGACTGTTCTGGTACCTGGGCTTAGGGTGTATCCAGGTTATTAAATTAGTGTGCTGTGGAGAGTTTTCCCGGTTCCTGTTTGCTGTGTACTTATACCTGGAGACTTGCAGTATGCACTAGAGACACTGCAGGTAGGCTCTGAGCAGTTTCCCTCTTGGTGGAACCGCAGCTGAAGCCATGCCCAGGGGCAGCCCTCTAATATGCTCCCTTGCAAAATGGACCCAGGGCGCTCCGGCGTTCAGGCACGTGCCCTGAACAGTCATTGCTGTAAAGATATTATGCAGGTGTAGGGCCCTAGAGCCAGAACACATCTTGCTCAATCGAAGTCTAGACCTTTCCTCTCTGAACTTACCTGTATGACGACATAAACATGTCCATAAAGCCCGTTCAGGTTCCTCAGCACTTCAATTTGCAGTGTAGACAGCGTGGTTGAGCTTGGGAATGGACTGTCAATTGCCATCATTGCTGTTATATCACCTCTGCCTGCCATTATCTAGTGCTTCCTTTTGGGAGGGGCAAGGGGGGAATCACGTTCCCCTTCCAGTTACCCTTTCCTACTTTGTCAGGCTATACAAGCTTGCTGGCAGCCAGAAGTGAGTCTACCTTTGCTCATTCTCACTGGCTAGCCCCTGATGGTTAAGACACAGGGGTTCAGTCTCAAACTCTGGCAGTATTTTGTATGTGACTGAGCATGACAATGTCATCATGTTAACGTTAGCAAATAGCGTGGAGCAAAAGGAACAGATCTCTCAGGTAAAACAGTTGATTCTGAGGACCTGAATTCTTCACTGTACAAACTTGCATATTTTTTTCTTCAGATTAGCCTTAGTTTGGTCACATGGATTGACTGCTCTTTTGTGGCTGGAGACCATTATGTGTGCTCCTACGTGCATCTTGGGTACTATGTAAAGCTATATAGTCTTTGAAGATACCTCACATGAATGATAGTAGACAGAATTTTGCTCTGCAGAATCTCTACTATCATTGCTGGCACTGATCTTGATCTGGATGAGCACCATTGGGTTAGGCAGTCCGTAAATGCACAAAAACTTATCCCTTCATCCGCGGCTCTGAGCACCGCAGGGAACGGCAGGATCAGCATGGGAGGACGACCAGCACTTGGACTAGTTAGAAGACCATGAATCAGAGATTTTGGTAATGTAGATGGCAGCAGATAAATGGAATAGTAATCTCAAAATCTTTCTTCTCTCAGACACAATCTCCAGTCATCTCAGATCATTTGTTCCGACAACCCTAAAAACTGGAAAAAATAAAACTGATGGAGTGAACGGTAAGCCAAATATTTAAAGAAGTATCTCACAGCTTCCCATGTGTATCTCCCTCTCACCAAGCATTCCCTGTTTTAGCCAGCTTTTGACAATTCTCAGTTACCAGTGCTGGATTACAGAAAATTTAATCTAGTGTGAGTCATAATCCATCCCAAAATGCACATTTTTTTCAACAAATAGTGGAGCTGGGGATGTTCGTATGTCTCACAGTATAACCAGTCAGTCTATTACAGAATAAAATTAATTAGATAAACTTTGAAGTCGTCCAGCAGAGCATTTAATTCTGAAGATGAAGCAAGAGAGACAAAAATGCAGTGGGAAAATTCTTGGCTTTCCTAAAGTCAATGGGAGCTTTCAGCAGAGCCAGGACTTCATCCCGTGTGTTTTGTTTTTCTTCAGATGTCAGTTACCTGCATACAACATAAATACGATGTGGTTAGAGAAGTGTACAGTGAACGGCCGAAACAGTTAACAAAATCAATAAATGTGGGGAAAGTAGATGAAAACATAAACCAGACTGAGATATTTTTTCCAGACCAAGATTTTTAAGTCTTCTGTATTTTGTCATTTGTTAAACCACAAATAGTTATAAACAGAGCTGCAGTTCAGAGAGTCTTTGTTTCTAACATAAACAAGGTATAGGGCATAGCTCTGTATGTTAGCCAAACATGACTATAAGTTACAAAAATGATATATATGTATAAAAGAAGTGTCAGACCCTAATTGAAAAATTGTATTTGGACATGAATAAATATGAGGAACACACTTAACTCCAGCAAAGCGGTAAGTATTTAACAGAAAATAATCCAGATTAAATTAATGCATGCATTATACTGTATTAATTTAATTCAATATACTGAAAATCAGAAATTGCGGAAGTTTGCATCAATTAGGTCTCACTATTCATGCTGGTGTGTCTGTCCTAGTTGAGAAAGCTTATACTTATAAAACCTATACTGAACATATGCAACTTTTAATTTAACTTAGATCTAGAAGCAGAATAGCAGACTGTATCAAATTGGATTAAATATACAGCAGAATTCCTTTTCTTAACAGACAAGCTTTGCACAGTTGTTAATAAGAATAATATTTTTAATCTAAAATGGCTGAGTTTCTTAATAAACTCCCAAATCTGTGAAGTACTCATTTAAATACTGATTTTTTCACTTAATTTACTTTTTCCTAAAATAACATTTTCTGAAGATAGTGAAGACTTACTTTCACATCACTACTTTACATTCTTTTACAGTTTGTTATTTAGAACTAAAAAGAAATAAAGCTCTTAGACAAGTATGTTAGCCCTTCAAAGTGTTTTGGTGCTACAGGCTCGTTTAGCTGCATACTGGGTCACAGCAGTCACTGCGGTAAACAATGTTCCAAACTTCCAAAGCCTGCAGAGGTCAGTATAGCAACATCAACAAGAAATTATATAGCTTCACTGAATAGATTAGTAGTCACAAATATTTATGGTTAAAATGCAAAAATGATGTATCGTTCTGGCTGTTACCGTAACTGTCAGACTACTATGGCATGTGATGGTTATTCCCACAAACCTCAAGTAATAGCACAGATGCTAAAAAGTTTTAAAGACATATTTTTGCCTTTGTGTTTGTTAATTATAAAAGGGTTAAATATATTCTTCTTGAGAAAAGTTGGATAGGCATTATGGAAAACTTAAGCACACTCTTTGGAAGCTGTCTTCTCCGTGTTGCCCTGTCAATGACCTCTGCTGTGACACTGAAGGAATACCCTCAGTGTGGGTGACAAGTAATTTGCTTCAATAGCTCTTCCGCCCCAGACATGTATAAAAAGGAGACTGTAAACATATATCCCACATTTGCGTTGACGCTGACAGAGCTGACACCACCAAAGTCATTCGGAGCAGAACTTCTAGATGTTTGCGACAAAATAGACTGGGACAAATGATCTAAACAGAAAATGTTGAGCTCCAAGCTCAGTGCAATCAAATCTCCAAAACGGAAAGGAAGTGACAGATAAATAGTGCTAATCAGGCCCTTGAACAATACCATATTAATTTTATTCACTACCTTGGCTGGCTTTTCATGACCTGCCTGCTCATGGCACTAAAAAGCAGTTACATTAGTGTTTCACTGCACATTCTCAATCGTGTATTAAAGAATAAGCAGATGTTGAGACATGACCTTGGGGTCCGCAGAGGAAGATTTTGAGAGACACCAATTGGGCGTAGACATATATGATTTGCTTCCTTCAAAGCATTCTACTTAGGTAGGCAAAAGTAGACACATGGTACCAACACCACAAAATTCCCTCTCCAAAAAAAAGCTGTTTATAAATCAAATATTTTTCTTTCAGAAGTCTGCAAAAGTTCAGGGCGAGCTTTTTGTCTCATCAATACACAATGTGTGTTCTTGTCTCAGTTGTCCACCATAATATTAGTTTTGCAAGGCGGACACTGAGATCTTGAAAGTGGTCTGCATTCATTTTTTTCATTTCGCTACGGACATTCATATAATGTGGGTCTTCATATCTTTATGCCTTCAGAGTTTCTCAAAAGGAAATTTGAATTGCTCAAAACTGAGTAACTTCAGCAAAAACATTAGCAGAAAAAAACCAGCAACAGAGAAACCACCCTGAATGTGAGTGACGGGTCAGGTGCTCTGCTGCTTCTATTTATGCATCTCTACTTGAACTTAAAGAAAATTGCACATAGGTCTGTGGCAGTGAGAGGATTACATATGAACTTTCTTGGCCTTAAAAGACCCATTCTGAAGTACACATTTCTCTACGCATATATACAATTACATAGAAATTAAATAGAGTTGATGCCTGCAAAAGTCCAAGGCTGCAAAGTAAAATGATAAATGACGAAATGTATTTAATTTAATTTACGGTCTCTGCATATCTATGCTGTGGTACTAGTATATATTAATGAAATTAGTAGTGCTTACATATATGTTAGTTGCCCTCAGGTTTTAGTTACAACGTTCTGCTACGTAAGAAAGCCGTAGGTTTGGGTATCCAAAGTGTCAGGAAGATTTAATGTAACCTCATTAGCTTCCAGTCAAGCTAATGAGAAGTTGGTAAGAGCCGGTTGTAAGAAATTTAATGGGTGGGAGGATGGTCACAGAGAAAAAGTTTAAACATATCTTAAATCCCAACTTCTACTGAAATGGCTTGTTGCCCATAGCAGCACTAGCATGATACTGATCAAGTACCTGCTTCATGCGGCTCCTGCAAAAGTGAGTCTAAAGTTTTCTTTCTCTGCTACACTCATAATTATCTTTCTGAGAAAGAAAAAGAAATACAGTTCACAACCTGTCTCCTGATATTGTAAGTATTGACAAGGAGTGTTTCCCCTATATATTTTCAAAATAATTGTATTTTGACTCTTAAAACAGGAGACTAGAATGTGTAAACTATATGTTAATGCCTTAAAAAAAAACCTTCCAATTTTTTTACTTAAATCAGCATATTCAAATAGTAGAGGAAGTTTAAATAGACCAATTCATAGACTTTTATTTTTGAAGATTATGCGCACTGAAGTCAAAAGAAAAAAAAGCTTTCCTAAAATAAACATAAACTAGCTTCCTCTTTGACATTCTGTTCATGCATGGTAGATCTCAGAGCAGCTAAAGCAAAAACATAGATAAAGGATTTTTGGTCTGAACCTGGAATAAAGTACAATGGCTTGAAATTCAAACAAGAAAGGAAAAGGTGAACAGGCTAGAGCTGGTAATATAGATCTCATCCTCACAACCTTGCTTCTTATTCATTTATTTCCCCCTGTGCAGAATGGATGCAGAGTGGAGATGAAGGAGATCACCTGAGCAGAAGTGCTTCGTCCTCACTTTGCACAGACATGTAAGACTGTTCCTAGTTTTACTTAATTAAACTTAGTCCTGTAAAACAAATGAGACTTAAAACATTTGTGATTTCGGTAGGTTCAGTGTAAGTATAGAAGAGATGATCAAAACCTTATTTCCCTATTCGTCATCATCACTGTATTTCTCACACCATCAATGGCTTACATCAAACATCAAAGGACTGATAATTCCTGTCAGAGTTTATTTTTCAGGTCTTTTTCATTCCCTAAATATTATCAATAATATTGTCATTTTTAAGTCAATTTTCCAATTGTCCCTTATGTCTCCTCTGAAACTCAGGATTCATGGGGAGGGGACAGAATCTTCTACAAAATCTACAACCCCAAGAGTGCATCTTCATTTCGTTTAGAGCAAAGTATATTTGCTGAATCAAGAATGAAAGACTGAACTGTTGGTAATGCAAGGCTGAGACAGGTACACTCAAATGTGTTCAAGAAATAGTAAATCTACCCTGATACACCAGTGGCTGCCCAGTACCCAAAAAAATACCACATTCAGCCTGTCCTCATGGAGTCTGTAGCAGAAATCCCACTGGCTTCAGAAGAAGCAGGACAGGATGCGAGCGCACAATCTCCAATTGCCTGGAAATATCTTCTTTGACAGAAGACAAAACCAAACTCAGCACATAGCCTTACTTCTTCCTAACACGTGCCAAAATAATATCCTCTTCCCACACCTCCTCAAATTTAAAAGAATTTTAAAAGAAGCTTGAGAATCTGCCAACAAAAAAAAGTGACAAAAACAGCCAAGGGAGGCAATAGGTGCTGTTGTAACCAACAGTCAAATATATTCAGTACTTCGCAGTCTCTACACAAAAGCAGTGTGTGACCCCAATGGACAACTGCCTAACTAGAACTCTTAAATAAGATCAAATACTTGTGCAACGGCTACCTGAAGCTGTATGTGTAGCACCCTGGGCCACACAGCAGAAATCATCATACTCCAGATATCATAAAAAAGGTGAGCATTTGCCGCACTATGCAGAAGAAAGCCTCATTATATATAATTAGAAAACTTATTTTTCCCTTGCTGCCCTAATTTGTTTTTTTCTTCATTTTAAAAATTCTCCTTTGGCTTTAATCAGCCAATTAGGTGAAATCACCAATCATGTAAAATTGGAGCACGTTTTAAGTTTATAAAATGTAGTTGTATTTTTTTAAAACTTTTTTTTTTTTTAAGTTGAGCCTTATTCCCTGAGGCCAAATCCTCCCTGCTCTTACTCATGAGAGTAGTTCTGTGCACTTCAATGAGGAAGGTTTTCAGAGGAAGTCGGGTTTTTGGCCCTAATGGAATGTACCAAAGCTCTTCTAAATATAGATGTAAGATATAAGAGATGAATCCTCACTGAAGGAAATCAGCAGTGTTCTTAAGTCAATGAAGCTAAAGCCATTTACAGGCACTGAAGATTTTTTCTTGTGTTTTCAGACTTCACAAGTCTTCACCAAATATTTGTTGCATGTGAAATGCTACATTTTTGCTAATGACATTTCTGTTCCTTCATTTAAAAACTCATCATTATATAATCAATACCAGTGACTCAGTCCTCATGACAGGAGCAAATTTTACCTAAGAGAAATCATTTGTGTGGTCTACATGACATGATGTATCCTTAAGTGTTTCATTGTTAATTAAGAAATTAAGAAACAAGCCATTTAATATGATAAAAGATATCATTAGCTGCAAAATAATACAGCTCTGAGCTTTAAAATGTTCTACGGGAGCTCTGGAGCTGGAGACAGTCATGTCCTTGTGATATTTCAGTGACAATTTCTATTTTAAGTGTCAAAAACAACTCTCCTATCTGGAGCAAGTAGTGTAGTATTCTCTCCTTTTAATATTCTAATCGTGAGGTGTAAAGTGAAATGGTTGCACAGTGTAATGGTGGTAAAGAAGCTGAGTGTCAATGAGACGGGAAAGGTGACAGACACAGAATGAGTCCCCAAGGTGCTCTCCAAGTGCATTGGATAAAGATTCCCCTGGGAAATTTTTCTCATTAGTTCTCAGACACAGTTCAGTAATTCAATAGCACCAGGTTACCATTAGTCACAAGACCAAAATATGTTACTTTTCCATGCTTTAGCTCCTTGATTTGTATATGTCATTTTATGAGAGAAAATTATGAGGTTGTCCATCACTCTAAGTAAGTTTGTATGTTGTTTACATACATGAGGATAATCCATGACAAGAAGACTCTGACAATCCTATTACAAAAGAGCATACAAATTGAACAGAAAACAGACACTTTTTTTATATTTGGAACTGCATAAATGAATGACTGCATTGTACAAACATGGGAGAAACATTGCAGATTGGTTTTCTACACTAGTACCTGAAAAATCAATTATAGTTTGAGAGGCAAACCTAAAAATATCAACAAGTAAAAAGTAAAAAAAAAAAAAAAAAACAACCCAGGTTGTTTCTGTGGATATCGCCAGGTTAAAATAATTTTTCTGTGCTTAAAGATGAAATGTGTATGTATTCAGTTAATATGATGGGGAAAAGTAGCTGAAAAGTTTGATGGTTAGCTAATTTTATGTGTAATTACTCTGTGAAAATGTTAAACTGAATAGGTTATTCTCGACTTTTTTTTTTTTCCTATGCAATAAAAAATGTACTTACTTCTATGCTATCAAAGTTAACTGCACTCCCACTCAGCACTCAAAGGGATAATGGCTGGAGGTGCTGTCTCTCTCATTACCCATCAGGGTGGAAAGAAAGGAGTATCCATCCCCAATGGTCATTTAAAACCTCATTGTTAGATTAAAAAAGTAGTGATGACAAAACCCAGAAAACATGAAAATTAGATGCACAAACATAACAAGTTATTATATGTTTTACCTGTGCGGAGGATTAGGTTATCTTTTTACGTATTCGTGCATGTGCTCCAGAATGTTCCAATTTAGTTTTCACTCCTGATTAATGTATTTAGCACTCATCACTGCACCTTGCACTCGTATTTAAGAGACAGAAGCTACAGATAATTACTCTGCCTAAAGTAGTTCAGGAAAGTACAGACTTCTTAGCTTTTTTTAAAAAAGGATGCATTCTTTGTAAGTTTTTTCATTATATTTGATTTTCTTTTATGGAGTGTGGGGCTGTTGGGGTTTTTTTCCCCCCGCTTATGAACAACGTATAACATTTAATATGAGAAATAAAAAAAATGTTTGCATATAATTGTCTGTCTTGAACAAAAAAAAATTGAAATCTGTCAGTCAATAGGTGCTTCATTTTCAACCCGTCAGCCTGGTGAGAGCTTGATCTTTTACTGCAGTCAGATCAAAATCATGCACCTGAGGTGTCTCATTTAGCCTACAAAAGCAACTTATTAGTAGAATTCCTTAACTAGAGGAATTATATCCCCCCCTCCCAAATTAGGTCTCGTGCGGTAAATAGGACTCACTGTTTTACGACTAGATTCCGATATGCTTATCGTAGTACAGCGAAAAGGCCATATGTTAAGTGCTGTGGTATCTGTGCCAAATAAATCATCGAGAGCCAGTTCCTATTAATCTTACTCACGTCTGTTATTGCACTGAAGTTGGATGTTTTACTCCGATGATTAAGGTGAGAATGGTTCCTCAGAATGGCAGTTTTCTAGAAGTGTGAACTCACCTGTTTCATGTACATTATTTTCTTCAAAGCCGCGCACTGCAGTCTCCAAATGAAGCTCTCTTAATTGAAAATGTTTCCATAACTCTTTAACACTAAGCTATCTCCAAACTAATGATCAGGCTCCAAATAAATACGCCAAATGCTTATGGTATTATTTATGTGCTATACACAAGCTCATCATTGACTTATGAATTGTAAATATTTATAAGTGGCTCTTATTAAAGTAGTTGTCAACTGCAGCTACAGTACTTCACCTTCTGTCACTCCCAGGTATCGAGGGGGCTGATTCAATCACTCTCTTGTCAGGCTACCTTTCTTCTCCTGAATACCCAAATCCCTAAACACAACAAAATATAAATGAATGAAAAGTGCTAATGATGCATCATTACCAAGAGGTATCAAGTTTTTTAAGGTCCTTTGCTGACTAAATTTTAAATTAGCACAATTATTCAGAGCATTCCCCAAGGCACTATTCATTATGCTTAGCCGCTGAGCTGAGGCACACTGCAAACGAAATATATATTACTGTCCACATGTCTGTCTGCCTTCTTGGAGTAGGAACACATGTAATATCCACTCGAAATGGCAAAACTCAGAATTCATCATATAAAATGTTTTCTTTTTTATTGAAAGAAATACAAATGTGCATATATTTTAACACTGATGATATTACTGCATTTTTATTAGTGCTCTGTTACCTAAAATGTATTTATTATCCGCTAAGGTCCTGAATAACATGGATAGGCACTTAGAGACTATTTTATTTAAAATGTTGTTTCATCTGCTTCCTAACACAGCAATTTTAATTTCAAGTGAAATGCAAAGACTGCTGAAGCCAGGAGCTAGAATGTCTCTGATATTACCTAACCCCTTCAGAAGCTTATGGTGTTCAGCGGATTCATTTTTCCTTTGGCCCTGTCATCAGCAAACAGGTCTGAGTGGACACTTCCCTGCTAAATGTATTGGGCAGCTGGGATTTCAGATCTTTTCTATTTCCCAATGGTAATGACCTGTGTTACATCTACCATGTATGTAAAAATTTGTCAAAATTTGCTTTTTTTTCCATGCAGTAAAGGAAGATTTCGAAGCTCTTGCTCATTAGGATATTTAACGGTTCTCTGAAGGATAACAAAGGTAACATTGACGTGACAGATCCCCCTTGGATTGTCCACAAAGTAGATCAGTTCTACGCCACACGGCGATATGCAGGGTGCTGTTCCTCGTAAAACACTGGTTGTATTTTTTAGAAGAATGACAAATATACCCACATTACAAGTTAATAAGAAAAGAGGAAAAAGGTGTGACTGCCTACCTGCAAGTGATATACACATGGGCTCACCAAACTACACAGCTGACAGCTCTTCCAGTAAAATGCAGTGCCCATTTGCCCTCACACAGATGAAAATAGGTATACTCGTAAGAGAAAATTATTTCTCTATGTATCTAGCTGTGAAGTCCTGAGCTGCTTTTTTAGCCCAATGACATCACCACACACAAGTCAGGCCCCGCGGCACAGATGTGCTTTCATGTGCGGTGATATCACTTTCACTAAAACACTAAAGGCATGACTTCCAAGCAGTTTTAAAATTCAGATCAGTTCTGCTCATATTTAATCTAGACATGTTGGTTTAACACCAAGCCAAGCCAGACCTTTTAATGTTCAGTGGCCATGATATAAAATTCTTCACCGTGTTGCACCAATAAATTCAGAAGTGCAGCGTAATTTGCAATAGTCACAGTGACTGTTGTGAAATTTAAGGAATAGTTTAAAGCAACCCTTCTTTTTGTGTCTTACCACAGCGCTTCAGCTCTTCGGACAACATCTTCTCCCCCAGAACAATTAACCATGAAGAAGGGATAACTTGCTCCCGCCCGCTTTAGTCAGGTTGAGATTGGATTAAAGGTAGGCTGCGAAACGCGACCGGGCGCTTCCTGAATTAGGAACAGTTTCACTGTGGAGTTATTTAGGAGTTGTTTAAAACAAACAATGAAAAGAAAGTGCCACTTGACGCTGACAGCAAGCATCTCTGTTCATTTTGCATCGTCAATAGCTCCAGTGGTAGCACTGTTCTTTTGACAGCTAAAAGCAGATGTGTGGGTTAAGTATGGGAGCAATTCAAATGTCCATAGTAAACTGCAGGGGGGCAGAGAGAGCTCAGAGAGCAGCAGCTTTAAAGTAATTGACTAATACAGTAAGGATATTAAAGTCATTTAGTGCCAAAAGGGAACACACTGATCCTTGACCCTGAGCCACTTTGGAGTAATCTAGTATTCAATCCAGCGTGTAATGACTGCCAGGCCTGTCAATCCTCCGGGCTCTCCAGTCAAATGCCTGTGGCTACTATTGGCTTATGGTAAAAGGACAAAAATGCAAGGAAATGCCTCTCAATCAGGCTATGATGTGATAATGTTATTGCTCCAATGTATTCTATATTGTCCCTGCATAGTTTAATCTGTTGAGATCCATGTCAAAAATTGCCCTTGTTCCCCAGAGGTCTTTACTCAACCTTTTAGTAATACAAGTGGATTTGAAAGGAGAGGGGTAACTCACTTGATGAATTGTTTCCAGTTAATATAAAAAATAAGAGGTCAACTGTGGCTTAAAGGCTAACCGTGGAAGGTATAAATTAGAATAAGCGTGCTAGTAATCTGATTAGTAAAGCCTTGCTCTTCATTTACCCCAGTGGGTAAAATATTTTATAATAAATAATATTGACACAGAAATTTATTTACGTGAGTGACACAATTCCTACGAAGTTTAGAAGCTGAGAGGACTTTGGGCTGGGAAGCAGTAAGAACAAAAAGCTCACTTGTTTCTGTCACTTCTTGTCCTTAAAACTTCTGCAACTACTGGGAATCTTGTATTTTAAATTAGGCACCTCACATTTGAAAAATATAATTATTGCTTGAAGCAGTGAGCTTGAAAGAAGGAAATTGCCATTTTTTGTTATTTTGATTTTGCTAATTAAAACAGGGAAAACTGACCCACATAGATTCTCTAAAGTTAAAAAGTCAAAATGGGATAATAATTATGCAAATTTCAATGCATTGCTGTAAAAAGCATCTTTATATTTCATTATATGATCTCTACCATTTCCTGACCCTGCTTTCCGTGTGCAGTACATAAACTTTGGGAATGGAGAAGCTCGGGCGACAGTGATTTTCCCATTATTTTTAGAGAACCGGGAAGTTATATAACAGGCACTTTGCCTAATTTTGTTCTGTATGATTCCACAAAGCTTTCCACAGGGATGATACAGGACAAAAGGAAAGAAAGGGAGAACATCTCCTGAGAAATATCTTGCTTATAACTTTGAAATAACTTCAGTGTCAAAAACAAACGACTTTCTCCAAAATTCTGCCTGTCCTCTCTCACTTCAGTGCCCCAAAGTCATTATTCAATGTAAGGTTCTATTTATAAAACCATTTTCCAGCCTGTACATACTCTTTACACTTGAAAAATTATGGTTTTCTGGACAGTTTTAGGGGGTGAATTGGAGAAAGAGGAAAATTGTCCTTTTGTGCTCGCTGAATTCCCCAGACATGATGGTGGAAGCACACGCGACGCAAACGGTGATCCCATCAGGAGACGGCTGGCTGTGTTCCAGCAGATCTCCTCACAGGCGGTTTTATCACAAGCTGGTGTTTTCATAGGGGGGGAAAAAAAAAAGTCTACAAGCAAGGTAACCTGAAGCGGGCTATGACAACAGTGTGGTGTTATTACCCTGTCGCAGAGCAATTAGTGGGTGTCAGTGCCGTGTGGCTACAGCCTACAGTTTGGCACATCGGGCGTTTGGCTCTTTGCAGGGTCCCACAGGAACAAGTTCCCTCTTTGCCTGGGGAGCTCTTGATATGGCAGTGACAGATCAAATACTGGGCTCACCTCTACGCAAGTTCTCTCTCTGCGCTCGCTCACACCACTTTTCTGCCCAAATTGGGGTGTCTCGCTCCCCCGTAAGAGATGGTACTTACATCAGTGTGGGCACGTGAGGCACACTTCGCTGGGGTAAATTCAGCTGAGCGATTTAAATGAATTACTCTCCTTTACAGCCCCAAAAGGAGGGTGCAGCACGAACCAACAAGGATTTGTGCCCACCTTGGCCGTGCGAGAGGTGCCACAGCAGCACCTACCAGCTGGCGTGGAAGATGCTTGAACCAACGCTCGCCCTCCAGGAGGGAAGGGCACGTACGGACGCTGTTATCCATCTCTGCTCTCCAAGTTCAGCTTCCTCCTGCTCCGTCAGTGGCAGTTGCAACATGCAGCACAACGCACAGATTATTCAGGGACAGAAGAGACAGAAGAGACCTAAGCCTCCCCTGACACAAGTGCAGGACAGTCTCCTGTGACATGACACGCTTACTGCCAGGCATCTGTCTCCTTCTTGCTGTCCTCTTCCCCTCTATCGCATCTGTAAGGGCTGGTACTCTTGTCCTCCTCCCATCCTCACCGGGAGCGACATTGTCCCCTTCTTCATTACTGTTGGGGGAGCAGAGGTGGGCGACATCTTCCACAGCTTCTCAGCCTGAGTGGGGATTGCGAAGATCCGCTGCCTTTGCAGTGTTTGATGAGGCGATGCTGGTCGCAGTAATCAAGTTTTCATGATCCCTCTCTTCTTTTGCTTCATTTCAACATGAAAGCGTGGGAAACTCATTTTAAAAAGAGTGAAGTTGCACAAGCGGGGAAAGAAACACCAGAAAAAATGCCCAGGACCTTTGGTCTAACATTCACGGGGTAAATGTAGACAGGTATGAAACTTTGGTTTTTTTGAGAGGACTGTTTTCCTGGGGTTTTTTTTCACTGACAACTCACTATCACAACCTCAATCCATTGACCATTTCCCTGTCACTCAAGGGGCCTGGAGTGCCTGAGAGGTGCTCAGAATGATGACCTTCAGAGCGATGATGAGGTATGCTTACCTATTTCATGAGGTATGCTTTTAAATTACAAAAAGAGGGGGGAAAACTTTTAGAAGATGCAAGAAAAATCCTGCTGTTCCTTAACCTACTTGAAACTAGAAATGCCTTAGAGCTAATAGGTCAGGCATTGCTGAGACACTCACAAACCGTTTCAAAATGCAGGTACCTCAGCTCTAATACATCTTGCTTTGTATCTGTTCCAGGATGATTATGTTTTTGTTTAAATTCCAGACTTTAAGTGCAAGTCTAAAAGCCACCTGGACCCCTAAGGGTCTGAACGTTTTTTAAGTGAATCTGTAGTCATACCCCCTGCTGTCTCCTTCTTATTAAATTAATGTCGTTTTGCAGCATATGAGAAGACAAAACTTGTCTTTTGCAGTCCCCTTTTAGGAGCATTTAGAACCATTAGTACCATTTTGTAAACAGATTTTGAGATGACAGTGCAATCTCTTCAAAGCAGGGCTTCAAACACAGACACACACACACAAATGCATGCGTGCACACATTCCATTTTTATGACTTTGGAATAAAAATGCAAATGAATTTATTAGCTTAAGCATGGCACCAAATAGAAATTTATGCACATACATTTAAAAAACAGACCCCTTGAAAATAAAGCAGTTGCAGCCTATTAATTTTCTTCTTTGACAGTTTTTAAAATTCCCCTAAAAAAATGAAACAGCATGAATACTGTCAATATATCACAACAGCCACATTAGGTTTTGTGATATACATCATAATATAAAGAGCACTATTAGAGCACAACCTGGGAACCATTAAATCATTCTAAATCACTGTTACATTCCATTAGTGTCAATGGTGAAACCACATAATAGGCTTTATTACAAACTTCACCTTGGTAGGCCATTGTCTCTAATAACCACTTCTCTATGATGTGGTATCATACCCAGAAATCCAGGGAGATAATAAAGGCTCCCTTATTTCTTTTTTATTGGATGGGTAAAGTTAAATTTAGCTGTAAGTAAAAAAAAAAATCTTGAAGCTTTGTTCACTAACTGTGAGTTGCTGCTATTTGGACAAAAAAAAAATTAGGCAGACTTGGGAGAACAGTTTGAAATAAATTTGAATCCTGGTAAATGCTTGAGGCCAAGGTAAGATAGGCAGTCCCAGCAATTACGATGTCATTTTTGAAATGCAGCTTAGTGCATTTATGCCCTTCTTTACACTTTTGTTCAGATACAAAGCATTGATTATAGAAACATTATAGGAATTAAATCTGTGTTCTCACTTCTTCAACCCCTATATATGCAGTATCCATCAGAAAAGGAAGAAAAGGACAGAGAAAGAAAGAGAGAAAGGGAGAAAGACAGAAAGAAAGAAAGAAAGAGAGAGGGAGAAAGAGAAAAAAAAGAAAGAGAGAGAGAGAAAGAGAGAAAAAAAGAAAGAGAGACAGAAAGAAAGAGAGAAAGAAAGAGAGAACGAAAGAAAGCAAGCCTGTGCATGTCAGTGTTTTCTTCCTTCATGAATTTTTAGAAACGTTTCGGGAGAAACCAGTGTACATGATTAGGGATCCTTTTTCCCATCTTGCAGGGCTAAACCTTATGATAATGATAACTTATGATAACACAGAACCACTCGACAGACAGTAACGTGGTCATTTGGGGTCATCACAAAGAACCTCCCTGTTTTGGCAGCTGGGGATGCTCAGCGCTGTCTGGGTGCGGGTCTGTAAGCAGCTGTGGAGGGATCCTGCCCCTTTGAAACTCATTAGACTTTTGTTTTAATTGGAGCAAGGATTTCAACCTCAAGTTTCAAAAATTATTTCACACAGGTGCCTTGTATTTCCTGTAAGAACATTGATGAATTTTGATGAATTAAAAAGTCTCCATCATCACAATGTTTCATCTTAGTCGTCTTGCAGAAGCAGACTTGTGCCTTCAGTTTGCTCAACACTGCAGCCTCTCACTGCCATTATTCAGATATTGGTGTGTCTGAAAACATTTCTTATGGTGACGCCTAATGTATAGTGCCTGTCTTTATAATTCTTTCATGTGAGTTCAGTACAAGAGTTGGAGTAACTGGAAGGTAGATGTGAAGAGACAGGTGAATACACCAGCCTCGTCCTGCAGCTGAGTTAATGAACTGTATCCCCTTGTCCACCTGACTGAGTTCTAGGGGCTGAGGGCATTTTACCTTTAAATTTTCCTGTAGGGGCTGATTAGGCCTGAGTGTAAATAAGAACTGGTCCTTACAGCACAAAAAGTAAAAGTCAAAGGCTTGTGCGAAGTCAAAAGTCCTTACAGATTGGATCAGTCGTTATCAAAAAGAAAATATCCCCCCTCCAATGAAATAACCTGCAATAAAATGAAATAAAATAACCAGCAATAACCTCTGTTAACCCCATAAAACTAAAACATTTTTCTTTATTCCACGTATTCTAGAATTTAACCGGCTCCTCTGACCAAATCCTCCTTTGTCCATTATTTAATTCCTTTCCTGCATCCTGTGTTTTTCTGCATCTCATTCAAATGTTTTAAAATGATAACCCAGTTCAGCATTCTCTGGTATGTCCCTTATATTTGTGGCATCTTTGCACTTACCTTTTCCTTCTAAATGGCAATTTTAAGTCACAGCTGATAGAGATTGCAAGTCTCTTGCACATATTGGGAACAACAGTCAAGGTTTGTGTTTTGTTTCCTTACACTCATTCCTGTTAAGCATCAGATCACTACTTTCAACATTAATTTTAACTTCCACTAGATCATTCTGACTTTCTTATCAGAATAATATTTTGCTATACATGAAATACTGTTTTAGAAGTGTGAATCTGGTTTCTTCATCTACATAGTATGAATTAACCAATCTCCCAGGCAAACTGTACTGAGAGCTACAGAAATCTCGTATCTCCAGTGTGTAAGATCTGAAGTTAGCATGTAAAACTCTCTGAATTTGGAATACCCCCAAAGGCAGCCAGATCAGTCACTGGAAACAGAGGAAAAACTGTGTGAGGAAGGGGACTATAAAAGGATAAAAATGTATGTCAAAGGAGATAAAAATTACAATAATTCTGGGTGGCACAGAATGATTAATTACAGATTTGCTAATAAACCGTAGTGACTGGAGTTGCATTCATTTACTTCATTTAGGGTAACATGAGTCCAATGCCACATTCTTCACCTGTGGATGAAGTCAGATGTAGTTGGAAGCGGGGCAGAAAGATGGGGAGGGGAAGCGCAAGATGTCAGCGGACGAGAGAGCTGGGAAAGCTTCTGGATGCTTTTATCAAAGTCGAAGCCTCCTTCAATATTGCCCGTTTACAGTTTGGCATGGCCTGTTCGCAAAGTCAGCACGTATACCCTGTCACTCTTACTGGTCTGTCGCACACTTGAAAATGCCAATGATTTGTTCCATTGTCTAAAATGAACCATAAGAAAGGGTTAACAAGGTACTCATGCGAACAATAATGAAGAAGAGAAAAAATGTGGGAAACAGTATTTTGCCTATCAGGTTTTCTGGGGGCTTACAAGAGAGAATGCATGAACTTTGTTTTAATTTGTCCACATCTGTAGAAAACATTTTAGCTAAACTATACCCTTGACCTTGTTTTCTGTTTCCAGTACACTCTGTAACTCTTCTTTGCTGTAACCGTTTGCAGTGCTATTGGTATTGGCAAAGATGTGAGCAATTTCTGATGCTGTTTGAACAAGATAGACTGTGAAAGCGTGAGCTCCTTACTTTTTTATTCCAGGTTTTCTTTCTGTCTTTTTTTTCTTCCCCTTTGAAACTAATACAGTCTAGGTAGTTAAATATTTGGAAAGGCTAATTTTGGGGTGTATGCAACGTGTAAACTCCACACAAGGGCAATAGTGGTAGTATGTTTAGCCTTAACTTTAATTTTCCTGTGGTGTTAACTTGGCACCTAAGGCAACTTTCCCCTCTTGAGAAGTGTCAGAATGTATCATATATTAGTATCAAAGTTAAAATAAATTAATTACTAATATTAAGAAAGAGCTGATTCAATGCTTTAGATGATTAGCGCAGAGCACTAACTATAGCTTGTTACCGTGCACAGCACCCAGCTTATACATCCAATTTACAAGAAGCCAAATAAAGAGAAAAACTTTAATTTTCTACAGTCTTCCCCCCCCCCCCCTTCAATGCTGTAACGTAAGCTGGTCCTTCAGACAGTTTCTTTCATTCCTGGCATTAAGTGGTGGAATGATGGACAGATTTGCCCTCTTCAGGTCAGCTCATAACTCCCTTCCTTTTCTCCTCCCTCCTCCAAAATGTTGCCACTGATAAGTGCGTATGACACTGAAATATTAGTCCCTACTCAGTATATGCAGGGGTGGCAAAAGATGACGACAAAACATTTACAAGATGTAAATGCTTCCAGGAAGAGGATTATGGACGGTATCTCATGCTATTTCACCTAGTGACAAAATACTGCTTATTCTCTGACTGAGCAACAAAAACATTTATTAGCATCCTTACTCCCATGCTTTTCTGCTTTTCTGGTAGTTTATGATGCAAAGGATACAACCTCTGGTTGAAATAGAGTCACTATTTCTTCTCTCGTAATTGCTATCTTCTCTCCACTCTCTTACAGAGCGTTGCTCAGAGAATAGCCCATAGTCTGTGGACATGTTTTCAATACATGTTAAAACAATTCTCAAATGCCATTTAAGTCAGCAAAATAGGCTGGACTAAAACGGATCCAGGACTGAACCAGCACACAATAAAATTATTTGTATCCTTTTCCTTGGGCCTCACTAACCATTCAGCCAGCAGGGCTGCGGATCCTTGCTCCTGTTTCTTATTTGCAGTTGCCAAAAAAAAAATCACCTGCTACCTATTCTGTATCTACCATGCTGGTCTGGTAGAGTAAGAATTAAAAAAAGGAAATGTCACTTTGGAAATTAGTGCATGATACTATGTCTGTACAGTGCAGCCCAGGAAAAGAAGCAGTAGGATTTTAATGACAGATCTTTTTTACGGAAATATTTGAGAGCTTGGTGTGTTATGAAATACATGCAAGCATTTGGTGCTGCATGCTTTATAATGCCCTGAAGCAAGTTGTAAGCCTTATCAGCATCTGGGAAGATCAGAACTTTCCGTTTGGGTTTTGATTAATCAAATATATTATGAAATCTTTGCTATGCCTGATTTTTGAAAGAGTCTATTTTTGATATTAATATGTCTCTACAGATTAGATACAGATCAGTTGTTTCATGAAAATAATTCTCTTATCTTTTTTCTCTTGTACAAAAAATTATGTTTTTTAAAATAAAAACCATCAGATAAATATTTAAACACAGATTTCCTTCATGTGGGTGTCTGTTCCATGCTATTTCACTTATAAGTCTTTGTACAAATGAGACACTTTGAAATGTAGGATGTTTAAGAGTCTCTAACTTTTGAAACAATCACTAGAGGCATGCATGCGGCTTCCTAGGAGGAGACAGCCAGTTGTATTTCACTCAGCATCTTTATGGCTGTGTGTTAGAAGCCTGAGTGTTAAACCACGAATCTCATCCTATTAACCCAGTCATATAACCTTGAGCTATCCAGACTTGCAGATGACAACACACAGTACCTCTAACACGTATATCAGGCATGGTGCAAGCTTTTTATCAAGTACAATTAACGTTTGAAAGTACCTGCATTAAACAGACAAGTATGCTTAGTTTGACTCAAAAGCATCTACAGTAATTTTTCCAGTGTTAGAATAATAATACCAGTGACTTCTACCACTGTATTAAGGGTCTGTTGGTAATTACATTATAATCCTCTTTCATCCCTTTGGATGAGGCTAATGAACTTTTTTAAAAATTCTGCTAAACTGGAGAAAATTGATGTTTTAATGTTCTGAATGTGCATATCAGAAAGGACTATCAAAACGAGTGGTCTCGAGTATTTTTCTGCTCTTCTCACTACTCATGATGGCTCTATAATTTATTTGCTTTAAAAGAAAAAATTTGCGCATAAATGACTCTTTATATAAAAATGGACATTCGAGATTATTTAATATTTTGACTTGAAGAAGGACACAGCTTTCTTCTTCAGAGAGCAGATTTACTACACAAGTGCAATCTTTTCCAAGCAAAATGGCAACGATCTCTACCACACAGCCTAGAGGTCCAATCCTGCCAGCCGCTGAGCAGTCTGAGCTCCCGCTGACGCTGGCTGGCAGGGACCCAGCACCTTCCAGGATCAAGTTCATAACACATAAGCACATCAGCTACTTTGATACCAGCGACCTTAAACGTTTTGGTCTACGGTGTCAATGATCCATGAACTAGGACAGATTTACTGTACACAAGTGACAGTAGCGGTTTAAGAAGAATAAGTAAGGAAGTTGTGTCAGTCTTCACTTTGACTCTCCTTGCTCACCATACATACCTTAAGCCCTGTGTTTACCAAAGTACCACAAGTTCTGGGGTTTTCTATTGAGACCTCTTTTGTTTCTCAGCGTATAATCTAGCTCTGTAAAATTTCTTCTTGGCAAGTAATAACTTTGCTAAGTAAACAACCAGTAGGTTAGTAAGCATAATAATTGTGGTGACAGGTTTACAAAGCCACTGTTACACTCCCCACCATGTGAATATTATGAGCGATATTTAGGACATACACGTGGCCTGAGGCTGCTGGATCAGTTGTGTGTGATGTCCCACATCTGTGCATGCACGGAGGAGATCAGCAACCCAGGGAGAGCGGTTGGATGCCCCTGATTATTGGTCTGCAAGCCTGGCATGTGGCCTGGAAAGCATTAGACATTCCAGTCTCATCTTGTGCTACATTCTTTTTCATGTTCTACCTCTTAAAAGTTACTTTAAAAAAAAATTCTAACTCTTGGAGCCCGGTACGTGGTAGTCATTTTCTTTGCCTTTCTGTGAGCAGAGAGCTTCTTATGCAGATGGAATTTTTTCCTGCTTTGCTCCAACCATGTTAGGGTCCCCTTGCTTCCCAGGGGACACGGGAGCGGTGCAAGGGGGCTTTCACACCTGGGACTATGTGGCCACTTGGATGCAGAGCTTGAATTCAGCAGCATTTCTCTGTTGGGACCGCCTGCTGCCCCAGGCTCGCTCCCACCTAGTGCTGAGAGCCCCAGTGGGGGTTCGGGAGGAGGAGCTGCTCAATGCAAAACACATCTAGCCTCCTCCACACCCCATTCCCCAGTCACCCCCTTACCGTTATCCTGCTTTTTCTCACCCTCTCCCAGAGATGTAGGTACTGCACACGCATATATACACACGTGCACATAGAGACATGCACTGCCGTGTAAATGAGTGGGTAGCCTGGAGGTCAATGACTGCTCTTAGAGCATTTTTTAAGATATTGTTAATAGTTTCCAGTGTACATATTGTAAACCTGTGTTTATGCAGGCAGCCAGCGTAGAAATGCATATTCCTTTTCCGTACTCTGAAAGAAAAGCAGATAATTTTGTGACAGAGTTGACAGATGGAAACAGCCCCAATTTAAAAATACATAAGATGATGAATAGAGTTTCAGAAATGAACCGTAGTTTATCTTGTTAATTCTTACTGTGTCTGAGTAGTGATGAAAGGAACAGGGCCAGGACTCAAGGATGTGATGAATAAGAAAGAGCAAAATGACAACCAAAGGCCCTGGTGACCAGAAAACAAGCTACAGTTTGTCCCCCAGAGAGAGACAGTGATGGGTTGAACTTGCCATTAGAGGGAAGATTAAGTGTCCTTGGTTCCTCAGTTAGTTAATTATACACTCAAATCTTCCCAGTATATCACATAAGCCAGGCATTTTGCTTTTGAATATCTGTATACTGACTACTTGGATTGCTTATTGGTTATTTCTCTTGACAACTCAAACCTGAACATTAAATCCCATTGGCAACAACTATCTGTCAAGAGCAAAAAAAATAAGAATTGTGTATTTAGTTTTCATTATAGAAGTGCTTGTAGTTGAAAAAATATGTACCTGTCAAATTTTCGACATCTCGCTGGGGATGCAAGCAATGCTGTTGTGATTTCAAAACCTGGCTGACAAATTCACGTTCCAGTAGTAAAGACAAATCAAGGGGTTTTTACTTTTTTTCTTTTTTTTTTCTCTTTTTGCTTTTTTCATCGCTTTGACAGTCATACATAACAATTTGAGACCTAAGTGGCACTTTGATGCACTATTCCATTATTAAGTGGTATAGTCACTATAGAATAGATGACGGGCCTGTACTCAAGGCATTGTGAATTAAACAGCTTTCAACAATGGGGGAAATTGAATGGCCTAAAGAATTCTGAAACATAAAAAAATAATGATTAAAAATGTGTTTCAGAATCAGCAAGGCATATAATTTTAAATAATGTCAGGTACTGAAATTCAAACTAAAGAAAACAAAGTATATTTTAGAAGAATCTTTAAAGTTCAGAGGAAACATTAAATAATTAACAAACATCACTAAACCCACAATTACTAATTTTAAATAGGAGTCTTTGAGGAATCTTAGAAAATTAGTGTAACATAAAAAATCCTGCCTAAAATTTAAGATATGAAGACATAAAACGTTTTTCATGTGACAGTAGTTTGACAACATATTAATATATTAATTGACTAGTTTTGTACTGGCATTTCCTTGTGCCTAAAGGTAGAGTTTTCAACTAAAGTAACATTGACTTAAAGTACTTAAATTAATTCTTTTGTCAATAACTCAACAGCTAATCAATACACCTGGAATTAAACAACAGTTTTTGGCCAGAAGGCATGCTAATCCCCAGTCTCTTTTTGTTACAATTCATTAATCATTCAGCCACTCCCAGTAAAAGATTTCCCTGTTTAAAGCAGAAAGTTTGATACACCAAACAGCCCACAGTGGCAAGTCGAACAAGGAAAACCAAAGAAAGGTTTCCAAAATGACTTTTGTACTGAGAAAATAAAAATTCAAAAGCTACATTGATAACAATTCATGCTATATTTTTAGTTAATAAAATGTAAGTAGATATTTTTTCCTATTAAGATAAAAAACAAAAATGTAATACTTGTTATACCCCAGAGCATAATTGGTCATATATTATCTTTTGTTTTTAAGATTATTAAAGGCTAAGAAATTGCTTTTCAAACATTGATCCAATGAGATTGCCAAGAAAGAAAGACATCAAGCAATGAAAATTCTATTAATCCACAAAGTTCTAAAATATTTGCTACAATACTTATCTCTCTGCAGTTCTGACAACTATATCAAACTGATCTCTATCTCCGAATAGGATGTGGATTACAATTTCAGTGCTTAGTACTCCAAATCTTTTTTTTTTTTCCTTTTTCTGCACTAGAAAGAAAAAATTGAATTATTCCTTTATCCTTTTCTACTGATAATCCTACAAAGCATGTAAAGCCACATTAGGAATGTAGTGTACTTTATAAAATAGCATAGGGTATGGCTCATATCTGTGGTCAAAAAAAAAAAAAATAAAACAAACCTCCCAGTTTGGGTATGATACGCTAAAAGATAAAGCTGATTTGAGTGAGTTACTAGAAAAGATTTCATCAATATCCTACTTTTTCATTCCAAGGCACTAAGGGAGCAAAAAAGAAATGTAATTATGAGAAATAAAATAAGGATTTTCTTAGTTACAATTCCTGGCCCTTCACTGATTGCAGTAAATTATAAATTATGCAGTCAATGTAGGCCAACAAAAGAAGACATCTTCAAATCTCAGTCAAAGGTAATTACTTAAGTCGGCTGAATGTTCCCTTTTCATAGAGTGTGATCTCTCTTTGACAGCTCACACTGACAGATGACCTTCTCAGCGACGTTCTTATCCTTCGGATCATGAGCAGTGTGCCTCTCTCCCTGAATATCTCTATATATTTGTGACACTAAGCTTTCAAATACAGCTATTGACAAATCAGAACATCAGTCTAAGTGCTGGTCTTCCTATCACTCACAATAAAGTAGCTATCACTTGTGGTGTTGTAGAGCAAGCACATCTCTGAAAAATGAGTTCTCACCAAGTGCTAATTTGACACAGCTCGCTTGCCTTCCCATAATTGCTCTGTCATTGTCAGTTGGCAGTTCGGGCTCATTCCTGGAAGCTGTGCCGTACAATTGGATACAATTACTCCCATTTACCACCACTATTATGCCACTGATGTTGCCCAGTCCGCATATTGACATGCCTCATTAAACCTGGATGCAGGCCATTAATGAACATTGTTAGCATTTCTCTTAAACTTTTTGCCTCTAATAAACAGTCAGTGTTCCATGAAGGAGCACTGCCATCCTTGTGATATGATATTTATTATCTTATGGGGGAAGGGGACTCTGCAAATGGAAACTATCCAGATGCTGTGAGAGAGATATATGGATAGATCAGCGGAGAATAGCCCTGATCAGGAGGACCTTTTCCATCAGGGGCATCCTACCATTAACCAGGTGACCTCTCCTATCCAAGAGAAGACAGGGAGGATAAACACGATAACCTCGGGGTGGCCCAGTCGCCGCAGGTTTCTCAAGGTTGCCCTGGCTCCCGGGGCTCGCCCCAGACCCTCCCACCCGCAGGTGGTGCTGCGGGACGCGGCAAAGAGCGTTTTGCCCTGGGTCCTCAATCCATTATGTCCAGCCGCTCCGACGTGCATTTTTATTCAGAGATAATTATGTGTTGATCAGAGAAGTCAGCGGCTGTCACCCACATGGCAGGCACACCTGCAGTGTGACATAGGTGGTAACGATGGCATGCTCTTGAGCTGTCATGACAGGGACAGGGACTTTATTATGTATATGTCACCATTTCTCTTAGGGAAATTATCCTTTTCCGCACAATGACAATAATGAACCTTACAACACTTTCATACACTCTGTTTCCAGGTCCTTTCCTTGACCTTCATTAAAACTCTGACTAGCAAATTCAATGCTTTATGAACAAAATGCAAACTCTCCAAGCAGTTGTAAGTGAGCTTTAGGAGTTTCTTTTTAACATCTTTACACCATGTGGCCACTTGGACAATCAATGACCCTGCAGAGCACATCCCATACCTTCAGCAGGGCAATGACCACGAATAGGAAGATTAGGACAAGGATTAGCTAGCTTTTAAGTGCTAGAAATCTGGCTGGGTCTTACAGAGTTTTGCACTGGAAGCCAGGTTTATAGGAGAAAATTTGTGTCTTTGAGTGTTAAAGGGAACCCTTCTGCCCAAGGTAATAAAGAATTATATTATTCTAGAATTACTCTCGCTCATTTTGGGGCTTTCTTTGCTTCATTCTTTACATATTTCCTTCTGATGTTTGGTTCATGGCACAACAGAAAGTCTCTGTGGAACTGAAACCAAAGAAGAACAGATGGAGAGACATTTTGTACCCAGAGAGCAGGAAGAAAGAAAGGAAAGTGAGCTTATGCAGTTTCTCTCAAGCATCGACAAAAGCCGTATCTGAGTATCAAAAGGGGAAACTGAAAAACTCCTGCAATAATGTCTATTATTTATGTGTTTGGGTGTTTGTTTTTTTTAGTGCGGACCATCCTGATTACTGTGTTCTCAGTTAAAAATTAAAGATTGAGGCATTGGAAAAATGTAAAGCAACTTGACGTTGTCAGTGTCTTTTTAACAGCTCGCTTTTCTTTTTTAAAGCCTCAAAACTTTGAATATGGAGCTTAAGTTGACATTCTTCACCTCTGGGTTATCTTTCATACAGATATTAGTGTGTGAGTTCATGTGTGTGATATGTCTGCTTGCTGTGGTTGTGCTTAACTTATTTCTCCCATTTTGATATATACAAATCTACTTTCTGCAGCATTATTTCAATAGCAATAGAATACTTCAGAGCAGAATTCCTTTCTTACATGTGAATACTGTCTATCTGTCTAGAGAGAATTGAGGGACCAGGGAATTTAGCTTTAAGTTTACATTTTGACTTTAAATGGCTTTAGCAAAAGTTGCTAGCAGAAAAAATGTAAAATTTGGGACAGTTGCAAACTTATGAACTTTCTTAGTCTCTTTTAAATGTAAATATTATAATGTTGAAAGTGCTTGTGGGACATGTATATGAATTCTGGAATAACATGCCGTTTCGTTCAGCTGTGGTCTAAATAACCATGTAGAATGCAGCAGTACATTAAAAATATCTGAAAACTTTAACTGAATAAGCCCGATTTTATACTTAGCAACTTAATGGTTTTTTTTGCATTGATTTGAATAATTTTCTCCATGATGACCTCAAATAGTAAGGCTAGGAGATGAATTTGAGGTTCTCAGCTGTATTTCTAAGGGTTTATAGTTTATTTAATCAATTCACCCCCACAATTACAAATCGCAATATCATGATGCTACATTTAAAAACTGAAATACATCATCAGCCACTAAAGTCCCTAAGCTTCCTATTGGTATCCTGGTCAGTATTTTAAGATGTTGTAGAAGAAGAGAAACAAAAAAGGACTTGTTAAACAAGAGTGGTCAAATCTCTGTTTACATCCAGGTATAACATCACAAATAGCACAGTGCTATCTACCATTGAGCTGGCCTGTGTTATACTGCCCAACATATATATATATATATATATATGTATAAAACTGCCAAATGAATATATACAAGTTCTTCCATCTTCCATTCAAGCATTAATCGAAACTCATTTAATTCTTTTGAAATAGTCAGATTGCAGAACAGAATAATATACGTGCTGAAAGGATGATCTGTACATCAGGTTATGGTATTACACATAGCTTCTTGAATACCTTAGGTATGGATGCAATATTATAAATAGGCAACGAAGCAGTAATATAACTTTTTTCCAAGCTTTTTTTGAGATAGGAGTAGAATATTTACTATCTGGGAGGCAAAGACTTCTGTCTTGTGATGACATAATTCTGCCTTTTCTGAATCTGAGCACTCTTCTTCAGTCTTTATGAGGGGAAAAAACCCCACAACACTCTAGGGTGCGGTGAGGTTGAAAGATAATGAAAAATAAATGAAATCAACCATTTTTCTTCTCTTCCTATCTGAATAGGAATATATGACATGACAAGAACCATATGGGTCACAGAGTCCTGTCCTGCATATAGCAGACCATGACACAATACATAATCCAAAAGTACTTCTACTTTCACATTTCCTTTGAGCCACACAGCACCCATCTATCACCTAAGTACATGTGAACTGCTGAGTGCAAAAAAATCCAAATTCCTCAGAACTTCAGAGTCAAAAGAAAAGAAAAAAAAAAGCAACCAAGGAAGCCCATTACTGCTTTTGATTCCTGCAATGGTCAGGAATTTATTATGAGGTCCGATGTAGTAACTCCATGTG
Organism: Phaethon lepturus; assembly: GCF_000687285.1. Lineage (NCBI taxonomy): Eukaryota > Metazoa > Chordata > Aves > Phaethontiformes > Phaethontidae > Phaethon > Phaethon lepturus. The sequence goes on from NW_010515752.1 coordinate 86,228, forward strand.
AGAAGCTGCTGAATATACATTTTGATACACATCCTGTTCTATGGCAGTAGCAGGATACCTTCATCTGAATAGCTGATGAAGTTTTGCATTTGGCAACTTCCATGTACCCATTCATTATTTGCAGAAAATGCTGTTGACTAGCCTGGCAAGAGAAAACAAAACCAAACGAAAATGAGACAGTGGTTCATTGTCAAGGTTTGGGGTTTTTTTTAACTATTGTCACACATGGGTAAATTTTATTTTTAATAAAAGAAAGGAAGCACCACTGCCAATGATGCTGTTGTACTTATGAAGGCTTCCATGCAGTCCCTATACTTAGAGGTTTCTCTGGCATTAGAGGCAGCTCCGAACAGTCTAACCTTACAGAGTAAAGTAAGTGATGGAGAGGTTAAGAACGCTTATTGGAAATATCATTTCCAAACTGATTTGAAAATCTGATTTATCTTACATGAAAAAGAAATATATTTAAAAAAAAAAGAAAATTGCTATAAGTATGTCTTTTGGTGCCAGGGAGAGAGGGATAGCATAGATTATTGTGCTATTGAGGTATTTCCAACACAAATCAACATTAGAAACAAAAATCACCAGGAAACACATGTACCTTTATCCAGATTGTTGTTTGCTCAGCTCAGGTAGTTTCCTGTTTCTTTTACAGATAAACTCTATTCAGGGACAGCACTTTCAGGCTCCCAAATAGTATGTTGCATACTTCATTAGGAACTTCTAAATCAGACAGGATGGAGAACTGGGGAAAACCCACCAGCCAGTTACCACAGAAAAAGAAAGTAACTGCTCTCAGAAGTGTCCTTGAGCAACAAATGCAGTGACAACTAGGCTCCTGCACTTTAATAGCTGATACATAGCTATTGTATCACAGCTATATGTCATAGCATGACAATAGATGCTGAAGTCTATTATCAGGGTTTCAGTTCCTAATGTAACAGCTACTATGAGGGGAATACTAGGCTGGACTATAAACAGTGTCTCAGGGAATTGATGAAATTGCGGCAGAGCAAGCTTATGATCAGTAGGAACAAATCACAGAGCTCTGTGAGTTTGTGTAATTACAGCTATACATGTCCTGTGTTTGCTGCTGCTACTCCTCCAGATCCAGCAGAAGTTTATTCCTGAAAGAAGAAGAAAGTTTACCAGAACAAGCTCTACAGCATGTGCTTACTTCCTTTGGCAAACCAAACATGACAAACATAACTCATGTTTTAGTTCTCCACAAGGTGGTTGAAAGCTATGGCAATGACCCCAGCATAACATGTAGGGTAGGGTAGGGCAGGAGGTTTATACAGTAAGGATTCTCCCACAGCATTCTCCTGGAGAAACTG